>NW_027040440.1:22500-174517 GCF_034236695.1 Oncorhynchus nerka
CAGTC
Organism: Oncorhynchus nerka; assembly: GCF_034236695.1. NCBI lineage: Eukaryota > Metazoa > Chordata > Actinopteri > Salmoniformes > Salmonidae > Oncorhynchus > Oncorhynchus nerka. The sequence continues at coordinate 22,506 of NW_027040440.1, forward strand.
CTCAGCAGCGCGCTATCAGCACCCCAGTCATACAACACAGACGCCGTGCGCTATCAGCACCCCAGTCCTACAACACAGAGGCAGCGTGTATCAGCACCCCAGTCCTACAACACAGAGGCAGCGTGCGCTATCAGCACCCCAGTCCTACAACACAGAGGCAGCGTGCGCTGTGACAGCACAGTCCTACACACAGAGGCAGCGTGCGCTATCAGCACCCCAGTCCTACAACACAGAGGCACACAGCACCCCAGTCCTACAACACAGAGGCAATCAGCACCCCAGTCCTACAACACAGAGGCAGCGTGCGCTATCAGCATCCCAGTCCTACAACACAGAGGCAGCATCAGCACAGTCCTACAACACAGAGGCAGCGTGCGCTATCAGCACCCCAGTCCTACAACACAGAGGCAGCGTGCGCTACAGCACCCCAGTCCTACAACACAGAGGCAGCGTGCGCTATCAGCACCCCAGTCCTACAACACAGAGGCAGCACAACACAGAGGCAGCGTGCGCTATCAGCACCCCAGTCCTACAACACAGAGGCAGCGTGCGCTATCAGCATCCCAGTCCTACAACACAGAGGCAGCGTGCGCTATCAGCATCCCAGTCCTAGTGCAACCTACAACACAGAGGCAGAAAGACAGTTTCCTACAACACAGAGAGAGCACCTCCTACAACACAGAGGCAGCGTGTATCAGCACCCAGTCCTACAACACAGAGGCAGCGTGTGCACCCCAGTCCTACAACACAGAGGCAGGGTGATGTGACAGACAGCAGTTACACACAGGCAGCGTGTATCAGCACCCCAGTCCTACAACACAGAGGCAGCGTGTGCACCCCAGTCCTACAACACAGTGTGCGCTATCAGCACCCTGTCCTACAACACAGAGGCAGCGTGTATCAGCACCCCAGTCCTACAACACAGAGGCAGCGTGCGCTATCAGCACCCCAGTCCTACAACACACAGAGGCAGCGTGCGCTATCAGCACCCCAGTCCTGGCAACACAGAGGCAGTGCGCTATGTCCTACAACACAGAGGCAGCGTGCGCTGCACCCCAGTCCTACAACACAGACGCAGGGTGCGCTATCAGCACCCCAGTCCTACAACACAGAGGCAGTGTATCAGCACCCCAGTCCTACAACACAGAGGCAGCACCCCAGTCCTACAACACAGAGGCAGCGTGCACCCCAGTCCTACAACACAGACGCAGCGTGCGCTATCAGCACCCCAGTCCTACAACACAGAGGCAGCGCGCTGCACCCCAGTCCTACAACACAGAGGCAGCGTGTGTCCTACAACACAGAGGCAGCGTGCACCCCAGTCCTACAACACAGAGGCAGCGTGCGCTATCAGCACCCCAGTCCTACAACACAGAGGCAGGCGCTATCAGCACCCCAGTCCTACAACACAGAGGCAGCGTGCTATCAGCACCCCAGTCCTACAACACAGAGGCAGCGTGCGCTATCAGCACCCCAGTCTACAACACAGAGGCAGCGTCAGCACCCCAGTCCTACAACACAGAGGCAGCGTGTTACAACCCCACCTAGAGGCAGCGTGCTGCACCCCAGTCCTACAACACAGAGGCAGCGTGCGCTATCAGCACCCCAGTCCTACAACACAGAGGCAGGGTGCGCTAGCACCCCAGTCCTACAACACAGAGGCAGGGTGCGCATCAGCACCCCAGTCCTACAACACAGAGGCAGCGTGCGCTATCAGCACCCCAGTCCTACAACACAGAGGCAGCGTGCGCTATCAGCACCCCAGTCCTACAACACAGAGGCAGGGAGCGCGTGCGCTATCAGCACCCCACCCAACAGTCCTAGCACCCCACACAACACAGAGGCAGCGTGCGCTATCAGCACCCCAGTCCTACAACACAGAGGCAGCGTGCGCTATCAGCACCCCAGTCCTACAACACAGAGGCAGCGTGCGCTATCAGCACCCCAGTCCTGCAACACAGAGGCAGCGTGATGTGACAGCAGCATCAGCACCCCAGTCCTACAACACAGAGGCAGCAGCACCCCAGTCCTACAACACAGAGGCAGCGTGCGCTATCAGCACCCCAGTCCTACAACACAGAGGCAGCGTGCGCTATCAGCACCCCAGTCCTACAACACAGAGGCAGCGTGCGCTATCAGCACCCCAGTCCTACAACACAGAGGCAGCGTGCGCTATCAGCACCCCAGTCCTACAACACAGAGGCAGCGTGCGCTATCAGCACCCCAGTCCTAGAGGCACCCCAGTCCTACAACACAGAGGCAGCAGCACCCCAGTCCTACAACACAGAGGCAGCGCTATCAGCACCCCAGTCCTACAACACAGAGGCAGCGTGCGCTAGCACCCCAGTCCTAGCACAGCACCCCAGTCCTACAACACAGAGGCAGCGTCCTACAACACAGAGGCAGCGTGCGCTATCAGCACCCCAGTCCTACAACACAGAGGCAGCGTGCGCTATCAGCACCCCAGTCCTACAACACAACACAGAGTCCTACAAACACAGAGCGTGCGCTATCAGCACCCCTGTCCTACAACACAGAGGCAGCGATGTATCAGCACCCCAGTCCTACAACACAGAGGCAGCGTGCGCTATCAGCACCCCAGTCCTACAACACAGAGGCAGCACCCCAGTCCTACAACACAGAGGCAGCGTGCGCTATCAGCACCCCAGTCCTACAACACAGAGGTCCTACAACACAGAGGGTCCTACAACACAGAGGCAGCTATCAGCACCCCAGTCCTACAACACAGAGGCAGCGTGCGCTATCAGCACCCCAGTCCTACAACACAGAGGCAGCGTGACGCTATCAGCACCCCAGTCCTACAACACAGAGGCAGCGTGCGCTATCAGCACCCCAGTCCTGATGTGACAGACTGCAGCACCCCAGTTACAACCACTGGCCAGCACCCCAGTCCTACAACACAGAGGCACACTCCTACAACACAGTCTCCATAAACTGAACACAACACAGAGGCAGCGTCTATCAGCACCCCAGTCCTACAACACAGAGGCAGCGTGAAGCACCCCAGTCCTCAACACAGGCAGCTAGCGTAATCAGCTCCTACAACACAGAGGCAGCGTGCGCTACACACCCCAGTCATACAACACAGAGGCAGCGTGCTATCAGCACCCCAGTACAGCACCCCAGTCCTACAACACAGAGGCACACAGCACCCCAGTCTAATACTGAACACAACACAGAGGCAGCGTCTAATCCTACTGAACACAGTCCTAAACACAGAGGCAGCGTACAGCACCCCAGTGAGGCACACACCCCAGTCTAATACAGCACCCCAGTCCTACAACACAGAACACAGCACCCCAGTCTACTGAACACACCAGTCCTACTGATAGGCAGCGTGCGCTATCAGCACCCCAGTCCTACAACACAGAGGCAGCGTGATGAGACTAAGCACCCTGTCCTACAACACAGCGTGCGCTATCAGCTCAACACAGAGGCAGCGTATCAGCACCCAGTACAACACAGAGGCAGCGTGCACCCCAGAACACACACAGAGGCAGCGTGCTATCAGCACCCCAGTCCTACAACACAGAGGCAGCGGTGATGTACACGATATCAGCACCCAGTCCTACTGAACACACTCTAATACTGAAGCACCCCAGTCTAATACTCCTAAACACAGAGGCAGCGTGCGCTATCAGCACTAATACAGCACCCCAGTCCTAACACAGAGGCTGCGCTATCAGCACCCCAGTCCTACAACACAGAGGCAGCGTGCGCTATCAGCACCCCAGTCCTACAACACAGAGGCAGCGTGCGCTATCAACCCCAGTCCTACAACACAGAGGCAGCGTGCGCTATCAGCACCCCAGTCCTACAACACAGAGGCAGCGTGAGCACCCCAGTCCTACAACACAGAGGCAGCGTGCTAAGCACCCCAGTCCTACAACACAGAGGCAGCGTGCGCTATCAGCACCCCAGTCCTACAACACACAGGCAGCGTGCGCTATCAGCACCCCAGTCCTACAACACACAGGCAGCGTATCAGCACCCCAGTCCTACAACACAGAGCGTCTATCAGCACCCCAGTCCTACAACACACAGGCAGCGTGCGCTAAGCACCCCAGTCCTACAACACAGAGGCAGCGTGCGCTATCAGCACCCCAGTCCTACAACACAGAGGCAGCGTGCAGCTATCAGCACCCCAGTCCTACAACACAGAGGCAGGGTGCGCTATCAGCACCCCAGTCCTACAACACAGAGGCAGGGTGATGTGACAGACAGCAGCTACACACAGGCCGGTTCTGATGTGACACTGCAGTTACAACCACTGGCCAATAGAGGACACTGTCTCCATAAACTGAACACAATCTAATACTGAACACACTCTAATACTGAACACACACTAATACTGAACACGATCTAATACTGAACACGATCTAATACTGAACACACTCTAATACTGAACACAATCTAATACTGAACACACTCTAATACTGAACACACTCTAATACTGAACACACTCTAATACTGAACACACTCTAATACTGAACACACTCTAATACTGAACACGATCTAATACTGAACACACTCTAATACTGAACACACTCTAATACTGAACACGATCTAATACTGAACACACTCTAATACTGAACACACACTAATACTGAACACACTCTAATACTGAACACACTCTAATACTGAACACACTCTAATACTGAACACACTCTAATACTGAACACACTAATACTGAACACACTCTAATACTGAACACGATCTAATACTGAACATAAACTAATACTGAACACACTAATACTGAACACACTCTAATACTGAACACACTCTAATACTGAACACACTCTAATTCTGAACACACTAATACTGAACACAATCTAATACTGAACACACTCTAATACTGAACACGATCTAATACTGAACACACTCTAATACTGAACACACTCTAATACTGAACACACTAATACTGAACACACTCTAATACTGAACACGATCTAATACTGAACACACTAATACTGAACACACTCTAATACTGAACACGATCTAATACTGAACATAAACTAATACTGAACACACTAATACTGAACACACTCTAATACTGAACACACTCTAATTCTGAACACACTAATACTGAACACACTAATACTGAACACACTCTAATACTGAACACACTCTAATACTGAACACACTATAATTCTGAACACACTAATACTGAACACAATCTAATACTGAACACACTCTAATACTGAACACGATCTAATACTGAACACACTCTAATACTGAACACACTATAATTCTGAACACACTAATACTGAACACAATCTAATACTGAACACACTCTAATACTGAACACATCTAATACTGAACACACTCTAATACTGAACACACTCTAATACTGAACACACTCTAATACTGAACACACTCTAATACTGAACACACTCTAATACTGAACACACTCTAATACTGAACACACACTAATACTGAACATAAACTAATACTGAACACACTAATACTGAACACACTCTAATACTGAACACACTCTAATACTGAACACTCTCTAATACTGAACACACTAATACTGAACACACTCTAATACTGAACACACTCTAATACTGAACATAAACTAATACTGAACACACTAATACTGAACACACTCTAATACTGAACACACTCTAATACTGAACACTCTCTAATACTGAACACACTAATACTGAACACACTCTAATACTGAACACACTCTAATACTGAACACACTCTAATACTGAACACACTCTAATACTGAATATGGAGGTGGTCAAGACAGTAGTGGTGTAGAAGGGTTACATGTGAGTTAGAGTTGTAACGTGTAGTTAGAGTTAAGGTCAGAGGTCAGGGGAAGGTCTTACGTGATGAATATGGAGGTGGTGTAGAAGGGTTACATGTAGTTAGAGTTAAGGTCAGAGGTCAGGGGTCAGGGGAAGGTCTTACGTGATGAATATGGAGGTGGTGTAGAAGGGTTACATGTAGTTAGAGTTAAGGTCAGGGGTCAGGGGAAGGTCTTACGTGATGAATATGGAGGTGGTGATGAGAGCGGTGGTGTAGAAGGGTTACAGGTAGTTAGAGTTAAGGTCAGAGGTCAGGGGAAGGTCTTACGTGATGAATATGGAGGTGGTGTAGAAGGGTTACATGTAGTTAGAGTTAAGGTCAGAGGTCAGGGGTCAGGGGAAGGTCTTACGTGATGAATATGGAGGTGGTGTAGAAGGGTTACATGTAGTTAGAGTTAAGGTCAGGGGTCAGGGGAAGGTCTTACGTGATGAATATGGAGGTGGTGATGAGAGCGGCGGTGTAGAAGGGTTACAGGTAGTTAGAGTTAAGGTCAGAGGTCAGGGGAAGGTCTTACGTGATGAATATGGAGGTGGTGATGAGAGAGGTGGTGTAGAAGGGTTACAGGTAGTTGGAGTTAACGGTCAGAGGTCAGAGGTCAGGGGAAGGTCTTACGTGATGAATATGGAGGTGGTGATGAGAGCGGCTGTGTAGAAGGGTTACAGGTAGTTGGAGTTAAGGTCAGAGGTCAGAGGTCAGGGGAAGGTCTTACGTGATGAATATGGAGGTGGTGATGAGAGCGGCCGTGTAGAATCCTCTCTGACAGTCTGGGTTCTTCCCCTGTCTCTGGTGCATCTCCCCTCCACAGTTGTCACAGCAGCGACACACACAGAAACACAGTCCTACCACGGGGGTCAACACCAGGAATACACAGCCCAGACTCACACACACCAGGAAGCCCGCCTCATAGTAGATCGTCTGCAGGAGGACAGATACCACATTATTAGAGAGATAACTACCTGTCGGTTAGAGAGATAACTACCTGTCTGTTAGAGAGATAACTACCTGTCTGTTAGAGAGATAACTACCTGTCTGTTAGAGAGATAACTACCTGTCTGTTAGAGAGATAACTACCTGTCTGACCGGCTAGCTGTCTGACTGGCTAGCTGTCTGACAGGCCTGGTTGGCTGATTGTCTGTCTGACAGGCCTGGTTGGCTGACTGTCTGTCTGTCTGTCTGTCTGTCTTAGGAGGTGAATTATAGTGGGTGTGGGTGTATTATAGTGGGTGTGGGTGTATTATAGTGGGTGTGGGTGTATTATAGTGGGTGTATTATAGTGGGTGTGGGTGTATTATAGCGGGTGTGGGTGTATTATAGTGGGTATGGGTGTATTATAGTGGGTGTGGGTGTATTATAGTGGGTGTGGGTGTATTATAGTGGGTGTGGGTGAATTATAGTGGGTGTATTATAGTGGGTGTATTATAGTGGGTGTGGGTGTATTATAGTGGGTGTATTACAGTGGGTGTATTATAGTGGGTGTAGGTGTATTATAGTGGGTGTATTATAGTGGGTGTATTATAGTGGGTGTATTATAGTGGGTGTGGGTGTATTATAGTGGGTGTATTATAGTGGGTGTATTATAGTGGGTGTGGGTGTATTATAATGGGTGTATTACAGTGGGTGTATTATAGTGGGTGTAGGTGTATTATAGTGGGTGTATTATAGTGGGTGTATTATAGTGGGTGTGGGTGTATTATAGTGGGTGTATTACAGTGGGTGTATTATAGTGGGTGTGGGTGTATTATAGTGGGTGTATTATAGTGGGTGTGTTATAGTGGGTGTGGGTGTATTATAGTGGGTGTATTATAGTGGGTGTATTATAGTGGGTGTATTATAGTGTGTGTGTGGGTGTATTGTACTGGGTATGGGTGTATTATAGTGGGTGTATTATAGTGGTTGTGGGTGTATTATAGTGGGTGTATTATAGTGGGCGTATTATAGTGGGTGTATTATAGTGGGTGTGGGTGAATTATAGTGGGTGTATTATAGTGGGTGTATTATAGTGGGTGTATTATATAGTGGGTGTATTACAGTGGGTGTATTATAGTGGGTGTAGGTGTATTATAGTGGGTGTATTATAGTGGGTGTATTATAGTGGGTGTATTATAGTGGGTGTGGGTGTATTATAGTGGGTGTATTATAGTGGGTGTATTATAGTGGGTGTGGGTGTATTATAATGGGTGTATTACAGTGGGTGTATTATAGTGGGTGTATTATAGTGGGTGTGGGTGTATTATAGTGGGTGTATTACAGTGGGTGTATTATAGTGGGTGTGGGTGTATTATAGTGGGTGTATTATAGTGGGTGTGTTATAGTGGGTGTGGGTGTATTATAGTGGGTGTATTATAGTGGGTGTATTATAGTGGGTGTATTATAGTGTGTGTGTGGGTGTATTGTACTGGGTATGGGTGTATTATAGTGGGTGTATTATAGTGGTTGTGGGTGTATTATAGTGGGTGTATTATAGTGGGCGTATTATAGTGGGTGTATTATAGTGGGTGTGGGTGTATTATAGTGGGTGTATTATAGTGGGTGTGGGTGTATTATAGTGGGTGTATTATAGTGGGTGTGGGTGTATTATAGTGGGTGTATTATAGTGGGTGTGGGTGTATTATAGTGGGTGTATTATAGTGAGTCTGGGTGTATTATTGTGGGTATGTGTGTATTATAGTGGGTGTGGGTGTATTATAGTGGGTGTGGGTGTATTATAGTGTGTGTGGGTGTATTATAGTGGGTGTGGGTGTATTATAGTGGGTGAATTATAGTGAGTGTGGGTGTATTATAGTGGGTATGTGTGTATTATAGTGGGTGTGGGTGTATTATAGTGGATATGGGTGTATTATAGTGGGTGTGGGTGTATTATAGTGAGTGTGGGTGTATTATAGTGGGTGTGGGTGTATTATAGTGGGTGTGGGTGTATTATAGTGGGTATGTGTGTATTATAGTGGGTATAGGTGTATTATAGTTGGTGTGGGTGTATTATAGTGGGTGTGGGTGTATTATAGTGGGTGTGGGTGTATTATAGTGGGTGTGGGTGTATTATAGTGGGTGTATTATAGTGGGTGTATTATAGTGAGTGTGGGTGTATTATAGTGTGTGTGGGTGTATTATAGTGGGTATGTGTGTATTATAGTCGGTATAGGTGTATTATAGTGGGTGTATTATAGTGGGTGTATTATAGTGAGTGTGGGTGTATTATAGTGGGTGTATTATAGTGGGTGTGGGTGTATTATAGTGAGTGTGGGTGTATTATAGTGAGTGTGGGTGTATTATAGTGGGTGTGGGTGTATTATAGTGGGTATGTGTGTATTATAGTGGGTATAGGTGTATTATAGTGGGTGTGGGTGTATTATAGTGGGTGTGGGTGTATTATAGTGGGTGTGGGTGTATTATAGTGGGTGTGGGTGTATTATAGTGGGTGTATTATAGTGGGTGTATTATAGTGAGTGTGGGTGTATTATAGTGTGTGTGGGTGTATTATAGTGGGTATAGGTGTATTATAGTGGGTGTGGGTGTATTATAGTGGTTGTGGGTGTATTATAGTGAGTGTGGGTGTATTATAGTGGGTGTGGGTGTATTATAGTGGGTATGTGTGTATTATAGTGGGTATAGGTGTATTATAGTGGGTGTGGGTGTATTATAGTGGGTGTGGGTGTATTATAGTGGGTGTGGGTGTATTATAGTGGGTATAGGTGTATTATAGTGGGTGTATTATAGTGGGTGTGGGTGTATTATAGTGGGTGTGGGTGTATTATAGTGGGTGTGGGTGTATTATAGTGGGTGTGGGTGTATTATAGTGGGTATAGGTGTATTATAGTGGGTGTGGGTGTATTATAGTGGGTGTGGGTGTATTATAGTGGGTGTATTATAGTGGATGTGGGTGTATTATAGTGGGTATAGGTGTATTATGGTGGGTGTGGGTGTATTATAGTGGGTGTGGGTGTATTATAGTGGGTATAGGTGTATTATAGTGGGTGTGGGTGTATTATAGTGGGAGTGGGTGTATTATAGTGGGTGTGGCTGTATTATAGTGGGTGTGGGTGTATTATAGTGGGTATAGGTGTATTATAGTGGGTGTATTATAGTGGGTGTGGGTGTATTATAGTGGGTATGTGTGTATTATAGTGGGTGTATTATAGTGGGTGTGGGTGTATTATAGTGGGTGTGGGTGTATTATAGTGGGTGTGGGTGTATTATAGTGGGTATAGGTGTATTATAGTGGGTGTATTATAGTGGGTGTGGGTGTATTATAGTGGGTATAGGTGTATTATAGTGGGTGTGGGTGTATTATAGTGGGTGTGGGTGTATTATAGTGGGTATAGGTGTATTATAGTGGGTGTATTATAGTGGGTATAGGTGTATTATAGTGGGTGTATTATAGTGGGTATAGGTGTATTATAGTGGGTGTATTATAGTGGGTGTGGGTGTATTATAGTGGGTGTATTATAGTGGGTGTGGGTGTATTATAGTGGGTATAGGTGTATTATAGTGGGTGTATTATAGTGGGTGTGGGTGTATTATAGTGGGTGTATTATAGTGAGTCTGGGTGTATTATTGTGGGTATGTGTGTATTATAGTGGGTGTGTGTGTATTATAGTGGGTGTGGGTGTATTATAGTGTGTGTGGGTGTATTATAGTGGGTGTGGGTGTATTATAGTGGGTGTATTATAGTGGGTGTGGGTGTATTATAGTGGGTATAGGTGTATTATAGTGGGTGTATTATAGTGGGTGTGGGTGTATTATAGTGGGTGTATTATAGTGAGTCTGGGTGTATTATTGTGGGTATGTGTGTATTATAGTGGGTGTGTGTGTATTATAGTGGGTGTGGGTGTATTATAGTGGGTGTGGGTTTATTATAGTGGGTATAGGTGTATTATAGTGGGTGTATTATAGTGGGTGTGGGTGTATTATCGTGGGTATAGGTGTATTATAGTGGGTGTGGGTGTATTATAGTGGGTGTGGGTGTATTATAGTGGGTATAGGTGTATTATAGTGGGTGTATTATAGTGGGTATAGGTGTATTATAGTGGGTGTATTATAGTGGGTATAGGTGTATTATAGTGGGTGTATTATAGTGGGTGTGGGTGTATTATAGTGGGTGTATTATAGTGGGTGTGGGTGTATTATAGTGGGTGTGGGTGTATTATAGTGGGTGTGGGTGTATTATAGTGGGTATAGGTGTATTATAGTGGGTGTATTATAGTGGGTGTATTATAGTGGGTGTATTATAGTGGGTGTGGGTGTATTATAGTGGGTGTATTATAGTGGGTGTATTATAGTGGGTGTGGGTGTATTATAGGGGTGTATTATAGTGGGTGTTTTATAGTGGGTGTATTATAGTGGGTGTATTATAGTGGGTGTATTATAGTGGGTGTATTATAGTGGGTGTGGGTGTATTATAGTGGGTGTATTATAGTGGGTGTATTATAGTGGGTGTGGGTGTATTATAGTGGGTGTGGGTGTATTATAGTGGGTGTATTATAGTGGGTATGGGTGTATTATAGTGGGTGTATTATAGTTTATAGTGGGTGTATTATAGTGGGTGTATGTATTATAGTGGGTGTATTATAGTGGGTGTATTATAGTGGGTTTATTATAGTGGGTGTATTATAGTGGGTATAGGTGTATTATAGTGGGTGTATTATAGTGGGTGTATTATAGTGGGTGTATTATAGTGGGTGTATTATAGTGGGTGTATTATAGTGGTATTATAGTGTGTATTATAGTGGGTGGGTATTATAGTGGGTGTATTATAGTGGGTGTGGGTGTATTATAGTGGTTGTGGGTGTATTATAGTGGGTGGGTGTATTATAGTGGGTGTGGGTGTATTATAGTGGGTATGTGTGTATTATAGTGGGTGTGTATTATAGTGGGTGTATTATAGTGGGTGTGGGTGTATTATAGTGGGTGTGGGTGTATTATAGTGGGTATAGGGTTATTATAGTGGGTGTATTATAGTGGGTGTGGGTGTATTATAGTGGGTGTGGGTGTATTATAGTGGGTGTGGGTGTATTATAGTGGGTGTGTATTATAGTGGGTATAGTGTATTATAGTGGGTGTGGGTGTATTATAGTGGGTGTGGGTGTATTATAGTGGGTGTATTATAGTGGATGTGGGTGTATTATAGTGGGTATAGGTGTATTATAGTGGGTGTATTATAGTGGGTGTATTATAGTGGGTATAGGTGTATTATAGTGTGTGTATTATAGTGGGTGTATTATAGTGGGTGTGGGTGTATTATAGTGGGTGTGGGTGTATTATAGTGGGTGTATTATAGTGGGTGTATTATAGTGGGTGTGGGTGTATTATAGTGGGTATGGGTGTATTATAGTGGGTGGGGTGTATTATAGTGGGTGTGGGTGTATTATAGTGGGTGTGGGTGTATTATAGTGGGTGTATTATAGTGGGTGTATTATAGTGGGTGTATTATAGTGAGTGGGGTGTATTATAGTGGTGTGGGTGTATTATAGTGGGTATAGGTGTATTATAGTGGGTGTGGGTGTATTATAGTGGGTGTATTATAGTGGGTGTATTATAGTGGGTGTGTATTATAGTGGGTATGTGTGTATTATAGTGGGTGTATTATAGTGGGTGTGGGTGTATTATAGTGGGTGTGGGTGTATTATAGTGGGTGTGGGTGTATTATAGTGGGTATTGTATTATAGTGGGTGTATTATAGTGGGTGTGGGTGTATTATAGTGGGTGTATTATAGTGGGTGTGGGTGTATTATAGTGGGTGTGGGTGTATTATAGTGGGTGTGGGTGTATTATAGTGGGTGTGGGTGTATTATAGTGGGTATAGGTGTATTATAGTGGGTGTGGGTGTATTATAGTGGGTGTATTATAGTGGGTGTATTATAGTGGATGTGGGTGTATTATAGTGGGTATAGGTGTATTATAGTGGGTGTGGGTGTATTATAGTGGGTGTATTATAGTGGGTATAGGTGTATTATAGTGGGTGGGTGTGGGTGTATTATAGTGGGTGTGTATTATAGTGGGTGTGGGTGTATTATAGTAGTGTGGGTGTATTATAGTGGGTGTGGGTGTATTATTATAGTGGGTGTATTATAGTGGGTGTGGGTGTATTATAGTGGGTGTGGGTGTATTATAGTGGGTGTGGGTGTATTATAGTGGGTATAGTGTATTATAGTGGGTGTATTATAGTGGGTGTGGGTGTATTATAGTGGGTGTATTATAGTGGGTGTGGGTGTATTATAGTGGGTGTGGGTGTATTATAGTGGGTATAGGTGTATTATAGTGGGTGTATTATAGTGGGTATGGGTGTATTATAGTGGGTGTATTATAGTGGGTATAGGTGTATTATAGTGGTGTATTATAGTGGGTGTGGGTGTATTATAGTGGGTGTATTATAGTGGGTGTGGGTGTATTATAGTGGGTATAGGTGTATTATAGTGGGTGTATTATAGTGGGTGTATTATAGTGGGTGTATTATAGTGAGTCTGGGTGTATTATATGTGTGTATTATAGTGGGTGTGTGTGTATTATAGTGGGTATTATAGTGTGTGTGGGTGTATTATAGTGGGTGTGGGTGTATTATAGTGGGTGTATTATAGTGGGTGTGGGTGTATTATAGTGGGTATAGGTGTATTATAGTGGGTGTATTATAGTGGGTGTGGGTGTATTATAGTGGGTGTATTATGTAGTCTGGGTGTATTATTGTGGGTATGTGTGTATTATAGTGGGTGTGTGTGTATTATAGTGGTGTGGGTGTATTATAGTGGGTGTATTATAGTGGGTATAGGTGTATTATAGTGGGTGTATTATAGTGGGTGTGGGTGTATTATAGTGGGTATAGGTGTATTATAGTGGGTGTGGGTGTATTATAGTGTGTGGGTGTATTATAGTGGGTATAGGTGTATTATAGTGGGTGTATTATAGTGGGTATGTGTATTATAGTGGGTGTATTATAGTGGGTATGTGTATTATAGTGGGTGTATTATAGTGGGTGTGGGTGTATTATAGTGGGTGTATTATAGTGGGTGTGGGTGTATTATAGTGGGTGTGTGTATTATAGTGGGTGTGGGTTATTATAGTGGTATAGGTGTATTATAGTGGGTGTATTATAGTGGGTTTATAGTGGGTGTATTATAGTGGGTGTGGGTGTATTATAGTGGGTGTATTATAGTGGGTGTATTATAGTGGGTGTATTATAGTGGGTGTATTATAGTGGGTGTATTATAGTGGGTGTTTTATAGTGGTGTGTATTATAGTGGGTGTATTATAGTGGGTGTATTATAGTGGGTGTATTATAGTGGGTGTGTATTATAGTGGGTGTATTATAGTGGGTGTATTATAGTTGTGGGTGTATTATAGTGGGTGTATTATAGTGGGTGTATTATAGTGGGTGTATTATAGTGGGTGTATTATAGTGGGTGTATTATAGTGGGTGTATTATAGTGGGTATAGGTGTATTATAGTGGGTGTATTATAGTGGGTGTATTATAGTGGGTTTATTATAGTGGGTGTATTATAGTGGGTATAGGTGTATTATAGTGGGTGTATTATAGTGGGTGTATTATAGTGGGTGTATTATAGTGGGTGTATTATAGTGGGTGTATTATAGTGGTGTATTATAGTGGGTGTGGGTGTATTATAGTGGGTGTGGGTGTATTATAGTGGGTGTATTATAGTGGGTATGGGTGTATTATAGTGGGTGTATTATAGTGGGTGTGGGTGTATTATAGTGGGTGTATTATTGGGTATAGGTGTATTATAGTGGGTGTATTATAGTGGGTGTATTATAGTGGGTGTATTATAGTGGGTGTGGGTGTATTATAGTGGGTGTATTATAGTGGGTGTATTATAGTGGGTGTGGGTGTATTATAGTGGGTGTATTATAGTGGGTGTGGGTGTATTATAGTGGGTGTGGGTGTATTATAGTGGGTGTATTATAGTGGGTGTATTATAGTGGGTGTGGGTGTATTATAGTGGGTGTGGGTGTATTATAGTGGGTGTATTATAGTGGGTGTGGGTGTATTATAGTGGGTGTGGGTGTATTATAGTGGGTGTATTATAGTGGGTGTATTATAGTGGGTGTATTATAGTGGGTGTATTATAGTGGGTATAGGTGTATTATAGTGGGTGTATTATAGTGGGTGTATTATAGTGGGTGTATTATAGTGGGTGTATTATAGTGGGTATAGGTGTATTATAGTGGGTGTATTATAGTGGGTGTATTATAGTGGGTGTATTATAGTGGGTATAGTGTATTATAGTGGGTGTATTATAGTGGGTATAGGTGTATTATAGTGGGTGTATTATAGTGGGTGTATTATAGTGGGTGTATTATAGTGGGTGTGGGTGTATTATAGTGGGTGTATTATAGTGGGTGTATTATAGTGGGTGTGGGTGTATTATAGTGGGTGTATTATAGTGGGTGTGGGTGTATTATAGTGGGTGTATTATAGTGCGTGTATTATAGTGGGTGTATTATAGTGGGTGTGGGTGTATTATAGTGGGTGTATTATAGTGGGTGTATTATAGTGGGTGTATTATAGTGGGTGTATTATAGTGGGTGTGGGTGTATTATAGTGGGTGTATTATAGTGGGTGTATTATAGCGGGTGTATTATAGTTGTATTATAGTGGGTGTATTATAGTGGGTGTATTATAGTGGGTGTGGGTGTATTATAGTGGGTGTATTATAGTGGGTGTATTATAGTGGGTGTATTATAGTGGGTGTATTATAGTGGGTGTGGGTGTATTATAGTGGGTGTATTATAGTGGGTGTATTATAGTGGGTGTATTATAGTGGGTGTGGGTGTATTATAGTGGGTGTATTATAGTGGGTGTATTATAGTGGGTGTATTATAGTGGGTGTATTATAGTGGGTGTATTATAGTGGGTGTGGGTGTATTATAGTGGGTGTATTATAGTGGGTGTGGGTGTATTATAGTGGGTGTATTATAGTGGCTGTATTATAGTGGGTGTATTATAGTGGGTGTATTATAGTGGGTGTATTATAGTGGGTGTATGGTGACTTTACCTGTAGCATTAAGACAACGTTCTCTGGCTGCAACAGCAGAACACACAGTTAGTATGTTACAGAGTTACACAGTTAGTATGTTACACAGAGTTACACAGTTAGTATGTTACACAGAGTTACACAGTTAGTATGTTACACAGAGTTACAGTTAGTATGTTACACAGAGTTACACAGTTAGTATGTTACACAGAGTTACACAGTTAGTATGTTACACAGAGTTACACAGTTAGTATGTTACACAGAGTTACACAGTTAGTATGTTACACAGAGTTACACAGTTAGTATGTTACACAGAGTTACACAGTTAGTATGTTACACAGAGTTACACAGTTAGTATGTTACACAGAGTTACACAGTTAGTATGTTACACAGAGTTACACAGTTAGTATGTTACACAGAGTTACACAGTTAGTATGAGTTACACAGTTAGTATGTTACACATTACACAGTTAGTATGTTACACAGAGTTACACAGTTAGTATGTTACACAGAGTTACACAGTTAGTATGTTACACAGAGTTACACAGTTAGTATGTTACACAGTTAGTTAATTTACACAGAGTTACACAGTTAGTTGTTACACAGAGTTACACAGTTATATTTACACAGAGTTACACAGTTAGTATGTTACACAGAGTTACACAGTTAGTATGTTACACAGAGTTACACAGTTAGTATGTTACACAGAGTTACACAGTTAGTATGTTACACAGAGTTACACAGTTAGTATACACAGTTAGTATGTTACACAGAGTTACACAGTTAGTATGTTACACAGAGTTACACAGTTAGTATGTTACACAGAGTTACACAGTTAGTATGTTACACAGAGTTACACAGTTGTATGTTACACAGAGTTACACAGTAGTATGTTACACAGAGTTACACAGTTAGTATGTTAAAGGTTACACAGTTAGTATGTTACAAAGAGTTACACAGTTAGTATGTTACACAGAGTTACACAGTTAGTATGTTACACAGAGTTACACAGTTAGTATGTTACACAGAGTTACACAGTTAGTATGTTACACAGAGTTACACAGTTAGTATGTTACACAGAGTTACACAGTTAGTATGTTACACAGAGTTAGTATGTTACACAGAGTTACACAGTTAGTATGTTACACAGAGTTACACAGTTAGTATGTTACACAGAGTTACACAGTTAGTATGTTACACAGAGTTACACAGTTAGTATGTTACACAGAGTTACACAGTTAGTATGTTACACAGAGTTACACAGTTAGTATGTTACACAGAGTTACACAGTTAGTATGTTACACAGAGTTACACAGTTAGTATGTTACACAGAGTTACACAGTTAGTATGTTACACAGAGTTACACAGTTAGTATGTTACACAGAGTTACACAGTTAGTATGTTACACAGAGTTACACAGTTAGTATGTTACACAGAGTTACACAGTTAGTATGTTACACAGAGTTACACAGTTAGTATGTTACACAGAGTTACACAGTTAGTATGTTACACAGAGTTACACAGTTAGTATGTTACACAGAGTTACACAGTTAGTATGTTACACAGAGTTACACAGTTAGTATGTTACACAGAGTTACACAGTTAGTATGTTACACAGAGTTACACAGTTAGTATGTTACACAGAGTTACACAGTTAGTATGTTACACAGAGTTACACAGTTAGTATGTTACACAGAGTTACACAGTTAGTATGTTACACAGAGTTACACAGTTAGTATGTTACACAGAGTTACACAGTTAGTATGTTACACAGAGTTACACAGTTAGTATGTTACACAGAGTTACACAGTTAGTATGTTACACAGAGTTACACAGTTAGTATGTTACACAGAGTTACACAGTTAGTATGTTACACAGAGTTACACAGTTAGTATGTTACACAGAGTTACACAGTTAGTATGTTACACAGAGTTACACAGTTAGTATGTTACACAGAGTTACACAGTTAGTATGTTACACAGAGTTACACAGTTAGTATGTTACACAGAGTTACACAGTTAGTATGTTACACAGAGTTACACAGTTAGTATGTTACACAGAGTTACACAGTTAGTATGTATGTTACACAGAGTTACACAGTTAGTATGTTACACAGAGTTACACAGTTAGTATGTTACACAGAGTTACACAGTTAGTATGTTACACAGAGTTACACAGTTAGTATGTTACACAGAGTTACACAGTTAGTATGTTACACAGAGTTACACAGTTAGTATGTTACACAGAGTTACACAGTTAGTATGTTACACAGAGTTACACAGTTAGTATGTTACACACAGTTAGTATGTTACACAGAGTTACACAGTTAGTATGTTACACAGAGTTACACAGTTAGTATGTTACACAGAGTTACACAGTTAGTATGTTACACAGAGTTACACAGTTAGTATGTTACACAGAGTTACACAGTTAGTATGTTACACAGAGTTACACAGTTAGTATGTTACACAGAGATACACAGTTAGTATGACAGCATGTTAGTGAGCTAGACACAGCCTACCTCTCTATAACACAGAGTTAGTATTACAACAGTGAGTTAACCATGATTATATCTCTCACACACAGCCTACCTCTCTATAACACAGAGTTAGTATTACAACAGTGAGTTAACCATGATTATATCTCTCACTCACAGCCTACCTTGCGATAGTCTTCCAGTTTTATCCCTCCCATGTTCTGTTGGATGACTTTTACGATGAGATCTGAGAACACAACACAACCTCTTCAGCCAATCACATAACACACGCTTGTTAGCCAATCACACAATAAAAATAGTCATTAGCCAATCATATACAACAGTCGTTAGCTCCTAGACGTTTCCACTTCACAATAGCAGCCCATATACAGTTGACCGGGGCAGCTCTAGCAGGGCAGAAATTTGTTGGAAAGGTGGCATCCTATGACAGTGCCACATTGAAAGACAATGGGCTCTTCAGTAAGGCCATTCTACTGCCAATGTTTCCTATGGAGATTGCATGTTGACAGTATGTCTTTATATAGATTGGATGCAGTAATACCTGATCTGTTGCTCAGCAGGTACACACACACACACACACACACACACACACACACACACACACACACACACACACACACACACACACACACACACACAGAAAGACACAGAAGCTTTTTTAAATATGAGGGGACAGGTAGTAGTGGGTTGGGGCTGTGTTCTAAAACTGTCTGGACAGTTAAAAGCTGTTCTAGAACTGTCTGGTCAGTAAAAAGCTGTGTTCTAGAACTGTCTGGTCAGTTAAAATCTGTCCTAGTACTGTCTGGTCAAATAAAAAGCTGTTCTAGAACTGTCTGGTCAGTTAAAAGCTGTTCTAGAACTGTCTGCCCTGTTAAAAGCTGGTCTAGAACTGTCTGGTCAGTAAAAGCTGTTCTAGAACTGTCTGGTCAGTAAAAAGCTGTTCTAGAACTGTCTGGTCAGTTAAAATATGTTGTAGAACTGTCTGCCCTGTTAAAAACTGTTTTAGGACTGCCTGGTCAGTCAGTAGAAAGCTGTTCTAGAACTGTCTGGTCAGTAAAACGCTTTTCAAGAACGGTCTGGTCAGTTAAAAACTGTTCTAGAACTGTCTGGTCAGTAAAAAGATGTGTTCTAGAACTGTCTGGTCAGTTAAAATCTGTCCTAGTACTGTCTGGTCAAATAAAAAGCTGTTCTAGAACTGTCTGGTCAGTTAAAAGCTGTTCTAGAACTGTCTGGTCAGTAAAAAGCTGTTCTAGAACTGTCTGGTCAGTAAAAAGCTGTTCTAGAACTGTCTGGTCAGTTAAAATATGTTGTAGAACTGTCTGCCCTGTTAAAAACTGTTCTAGGACTGCCTGGTCAGTAGAAAGCTGTTCTAGAACTGTCTGGTCAGTAAAACGCTTTTCAAGAACGGTCTGGTTAGTTAAAAACTGTTCTAGAACTGTCTGGTCAGTAAAAAGCTGTGTTCTGGAACTGTCTGGTCAGTAAAAAGCTGTGTTCTAGAACTGTCTGGTCAGTAGAAAGCTATGTTCTAGAACTGTCTGGTCAGTAAAAGGCTGGTCTAGAACTGTCAGGTCAGTGACGGCTAATAGCTAACAGCTAGCAGTGTTACAATTCACTGCCCTGTTCCACCCTCCTGACCACTCTGTGACGGCTAACAGCTAACAGCTAGCAGTGTTACAATTCACTGCCCTGTTCCACCCTCCTGACCACTCTGTGACGGCTAATAGCTAACAGCTAGCAGTGTTACAATTCACTGCCCTGTTCCACCCTCCTGACCACTCTGTGTCGGCTAATAGCTAACAGCTAGCAGTGTTACAATTCACTGCCCTGTTCCACCCTCCTGACCACTCTGTGACGGCTAATAGCTAACAGCTAGCAGTGTTACAATTCACTGCCCTGTTCCACCCTCCTGACCACTCTGTGACGGCTAATAGCTAACAGCTAGCAGTGTTACAATTCACTGCCCTGTTCCACCCTCCTGACCGCTCTGTGACGGCTAATAGCTAACAGCTAGCAGTGTTACAATTCACTGCCCTGTTCCACCCTCCTGACCACTCTGTGACGGCTAATAAATAACAGCTAGCAGTGTTACAATTCACTGCCCTGTTCCACCCTCCTGACCACTCTGTGACGGCTAATAGCTAACAGCTAGCAGTGTTACAATTCACTGCCCTGTTCCACCCTCCTGACCACTCTGTAACGGCTAACAGCTAACAGCTAGCAGTATTACAATTCACTGCCCTGTTCCACCCTCCTGACCACTCTGTAACGGCTAACAGCTAACAGCTAGCAGTGTTACAATTCACTGCCCTGTTCCACCCTCCTGACCGCTCTGTGACGGCTAATAGCTAACAGCTAGCAGTGTTACAATTCACTGCCCTGTTCCACCCTCCTGACCGCTCTGTGACGGCTAATAGCTAACAGCTAGCAGTATTACAATTCACTGCCCTGTTCCACCCTCCTGACCACTCTGTAGTGAATTCACTGCAGTTCCACCCGGAACATTATACTGCCCTGTCCCACCCATAACATTATACTGCCCTGTCCCACCCATAACATTATACTGCCCTGTTCCACCCATAACCTTATACTGCCCTGTCCCACCCAGAACATTATACTGCCCTGTCCCACCCAGAACATTATACTGCCCTGTCCCACCCATAACCTTATACTGCCCTGTCCCACCCATAACTTTATACTGCCCTGTCCCACCCATAACATTATACTGCCCTGTCCCACCCAGAACATTATACTGCCCTGTCCCACCCATAACATTATACTGCCCTGTCCCACCCAGCACATTATACTGCCCTGTCCCACCCATAACATTATACTGCCCTGTCCCACCCATAACATTATACTGCCCTGTCCCACCCATAACATTATACTGCCCTGTCCCACCCAGAACATTATACTGCCCTGTCCCACCCAGAACATTATACTGCCCTGTCCCACCCATAACATTATACTGCCCTGTCCCACCTAGAACATTATACGGCCCTGTCCCACCCATAACATTATACTGCCCTGTTCCACCCAGAACATTATACTGCCCTGTCCCACCCAGAACATTATACTGCCCTGTCCCACCCATAACATTATACTGCCCTGTCCCACCCAGAACATTATACTGCCCTGTCCCACCCAGAACATTATACTGCCCTGTTCCACCCAGAACATTATACTGCCCTGTCCCAACCATAACATTATACTGCCCTGTCCCACCCATAACATTATACTGCCCTGTCTCACCCAGAACATTATACTGCCCTGTCCCACCCATAACATTATACTGCCCTGTCCCACCCATAACATTATACTGCCCTGTCCCACCCAGAACATTATACTGCCCTGTCCCACCCATAACATTATACTGCCCTGTTCCACCCAGAACAGTATACTGCCCTGTCCCACCCAGAACATTATACTGCCCTGTCCCACCCATAACATTATACTGCCCTGTCCACCCAGAACATTATACTGCCCTGTCCCACCCAGAACATTATACTGCCCTGTCCCACCCAGAACATTATACTGCCCTGTCCCGCCCATAACATTATACTGCCCTGTCCCACCCATAACATTATACTTCCCTGTCCCACCCATAACATTATACTGCCCTGTCCCACCCAGAACATTATACTGCCCTGTCCCACCCATAACATTATACTGCCCTGTCCCACCCAGAACATTATACTGCCCTGTCCCACCCATAACATTATACGGCCCTGTCCCACCCATAACATTATACTGCCCTGTCCCACCCATAACATTATACTGCCCTGTCCCACCCATAACATTATACTGCCCTGTCCCACCCATAACATTATACTGCCCTGTCCCACCTAGAACATTATACTGCCCTGTCCCACCCAGAACATTATACTGCCCTGTCCCACCCAGAATATTATACTGCCCTGTCCCACCCATAACATTATACTGCCCTGTCCCACCCAGAACATTATACTGCCCTGTCCCACCCATAACATTATACTGTCCTGTCCCACCCATAACATTATACTGCCCTGTCCCAACCATAACATTATACTGCCCTGTCCCACCCATAACATTATACTGCCCTGTCCCACCCATAACATTATACTGCCCTGTCCCACCCAGAACATTATACTGCCCTGTCCCACCCATAACATTATACTGCCCTGTCCCACCCATAACATTATACTGCCCTGTCCCACCCAGAACATTATACTGCCCTGTCCCACCCAGAACATTATACTGCCCTGTCCCACCCAGAACATTATACTGCCCTGTCCCACCCATAACATTATACTGCCCTGTCCCACCCAGAACTACAGATTGACAAGCCTCTCTACTGTTATGTAAGGGTCAGTATGTAGGTAGACAGTGACTAGGTTTATTCGTCAGCCAGTGAAGAGTCTTAGGGAGTATAAATATGGCCATGTCCACAGGGATTACACTGGGGCCTTATACAACCTGACAGAGACACACACACACACACACAAACACACACACACACACACACACACACACACACACACACACACACACACACACACACACACACACCACCACCCTGATATAGGTTGTAACACTAACAGCAGCATCAACAGGTCCAGTACAATAGAGGCCACAGAGATGGGGGGAGGAGAGAGGGAGATCTTGTTGACATGGACTCTACCTGTGTGTGTGTGTGTGTGTGGTGTGTGTGTGTGTGCCATATGGCAGGTGGATTAAGGTGTTAGTCCTGGGGACCAGGTGACAGCAGGGAGAGAGGCAGCCACAGTGAAGGCTTAACTGATAATTGATTAGGCCTCTAATCTAATAACTCTGACCCTGCTACTTAGAAACACCAATCCTACTGCACCGTTCCAACGTGACCCGGCACACACACACACACACACACGCACACCACACACACACACATTCCATCAGTAGTCAAAATATGGACTTCCTACCTGTGGTCTGGTATACCAGTGGTCTGGTATACCTGTGGTCTGGTATACCTGTGGTCTGGTATACCAGTGGTCTGGTATACCTGTGGTCTGGTATACCTGTGGTCTGGTATACCTGTGGTCTGGTATACCTGTGGTCTGGTATACCAGTGTGGTGTTGAGTGTTGATCATAAACATGACATTACCGAGGCAACATTATGACCTACTGCTGTTGTTACCGAGGCAACATTATGACCTACTGCTGATGTTACCGAAGCAACATTATGACCTACTGATGGAACACACACACACACACACCGCCCCGTAGCACTCACTTCCGTCATCATGAAGTGCTTTGAGAGACAACATTCATCCACCTACCTGACACCCTAGACCCACTCCAATTTGTTACCGCCCAAATAGGTCCAAGACATTCTCAACCACACTGCACACTGCCCTAACCCACCTGGACAAGAGGAAACCTATGTGAGAATGCTGTTCATCGACTACAGCTCGGCAACATAGTATGACCCTGGGTCTCGACTGTGCAACTGGGTACTGGACTTCCTGGGGCCGCCCACAGGTGGTGAGGGTAGGCAACAACATCTCCTCCCCGCTGATCCTCATGACACGGGGCCCCACAAGGTGCGTTCTGAGCCCTCTCCTGTTACCGACTGGTGGCAACATTCATGTTTGCGGACCACACAGTGGTAGGCTTGATTACCAACAACGGCAGTAGACCCTACAGGGAGGAGGTTAGTGAGGAAAATAACCTACACTGCAACAAAACTGTGATTGTGGACTTCAGGAAACAGCAGAGGGAACACCCCCTATCCACATCGATGGATCAGTAGTGGAGAGGGTAGCAAGTTTTAACCTGACATACACATCACAGACAAACTGACATTGGTCCACTCACACTGACAGCGTTGATAAACCCAGCAGACCTCTTCAACCTCAGGAGGCTGAAGAAACCTGTTGTCACCAAACACTCACAAACTTCTACAGATAGCACAATCGAGAGCATCCTGGCGGGCCTGTATCACCGCCTGGTACGGACAGTGACTCCGCCTCAACCGTGACCTCCAGAGGCAGTGACCTACAACGATCACCGGGGGCAACTACCTGCCCTCCAGGACACCTACACCACCCGATGTTACAGGACCTGAAAGATCATCAAGGACATCAACCACCCAAACCACTGCCTGTTCACCCCGCTATCATCCAGAAGGCGAGGTCAGTACAGGTGCATCAAAAACTGAAAGACTGAAAAACAGCTTCTATCTCAAGGCCAGTAGACTGTTAAACAGCAATCACTAAATTGAGTGGCTGACAGTGACCAACATACTAAACATTGACACTGACCCAACTCCAGCCACTTTAATAATAAACTGATGGGAAATGATGTAAATATATCAGTAGCCACTTTAAACAATGCTACATATAAACCTGTTACTTACCCTACACTATTCATCTCATATGCATATGTATATACTGTAAACTCTAGATCATCGACTGCATTCTTATGTCACTAGCCACTTTAACTATGCCACTTTGTTTACAGTCTACATACTCATCTCATATGTATATACTGTACTAAACCATGACAGTAGACCTGTACATCACTCAAACCTGATGTACATATTCCTATCCCCTACACTGTGTATAAACAGTAGTTTTGGAATTGTTAGTTAGATTACTTGTTGGTTATCACTGCATTGTCGGAACTAAACAAGCATGACAGTAGACCTGCTAACCAAACCTGTGTATGACAAATAAAACTGATTTGAAACTGCTGACCGAGGCAACATTATGACCTACATGTTGTTACTAAACATTATGACCTACTGCTGACAGGTAACATTATGACCTACTGCTGTTGTTACCGAGGCAACATTATGACCTACTGCTGTTGTTACCGAGGCAACATTATGACCTACTGCTGTTGTTACCGAGGCAACATTATGACCTACTGCTGTTGTTACCGAGGCAACATTATGACCTACTGCTGTTGTTACCGAGGCAACATTATGACCGACTGCTGTT
Source organism: Oncorhynchus nerka (assembly GCF_034236695.1). Taxonomy (NCBI): domain Eukaryota; kingdom Metazoa; phylum Chordata; class Actinopteri; order Salmoniformes; family Salmonidae; genus Oncorhynchus; species Oncorhynchus nerka. The sequence goes on from NW_027040440.1 coordinate 47,782, forward strand.
GTTACCGAGGCAACATTATGACCTACTGACAGTAGACCTACATACTAAACCTGACAGTAGACCTACATACTAAACTGATAAACCTGACAGTAGACCTACATACTAAACCTGACAGTAGACCTACATACTAAACCTGACAGTAGACCTACATACTAAACCTGACAGTAGATCTACATACTAAACCCGACAGTAGACCTACATACTAAACCTGACAGTAGACCTACATACTAAACTGATAAACATGACAGTAGACCTACATACTAAACCTGACAGTAGACCTACATACTAAATCTGATACTAAACTGATAAACCTGACAGTAGACCTACATACTAAAGACCTACATACTAAACCTGACAGTAGACCTACATACTAAACTGATAAACCTGACAGTAGACCTACATACTAAACCTGACAGTAGACCTACATACTAAACTGATAAACATGACAGTAGACCTACATGCTAAACCTGACAGTAGACCTACATACTAAACTGATAAACATGACAGTAGACCTACATGCTAAACCTGACAGTAGACCTACATACTAAACCTGACAGTAGACCTACAAACTAAACCTGACAGTAGACCTACATACTAAACCTGACAGTAGACCTACATACTAAACCTGACAGTAGACCTACATGACAGTAGACCTACATACTAAACCTGACAGTAGACCTACATACTAAACCTGACAGTAGACCTACATACTAAACCTGACAGTAGACCTACATACTAAACCTGACAGTAGACCTACATACTAAACCTGACAGTAGACCTACATACTAAACCTGACAGTAGACCTACATACTAAACTGATAAACATGACAGTAGACCTACATACTAAACCTGACAGTAGACCTACATACTAAATAAACCTGACAGTAGACCTACATACTAAACCTGACAGTAGACCTACATACTAAACCTGACAGTAGACCTACATACTAAACCTGACAGTAGACAGTAGACCTACATACTAAACCTGACAGTAGACCTACATACTAAACCTGACAGTAGACCTACATGACTAAACTGATAAACCTGACAGTAGACCTACATACTAAACCTGACAGTAGACCTACATACTAAACCTGACAGTAGACCTACATACTAAACTGATAAACCTGACAGTAGACCTACATACTAAACCTGACAGTAGACCTACATACTAAACCTGACAGTAGACCTACATACTAAACCTGACAGTAGACCTACATACTAAACCTGACAGTAGACCTACATACCTGACAGTAGACCTAAACCTGACAGTAGACCTACATACTAAACTGACAAACCTGTAGACCTACATACTAAACCTGACAGTAGACCTACATACTAAACTGATAAACCTGACAGTAGACCTACATACTAAACCTGACAGTAGACCTACATACTAAACCTGACAGTAGACCTACATACTAAACTGATAAACCTGACAGTAGACCTACATACTAAACCTGACAGTAGACCTACATACTAAACCTGACAGTAGACCTACATACTAAACTGATAAACCTGACAGTAGACCTACATACTAAACCTGACAGTAGACCTACATACTAAACCTGACAGTAGACCTACATACTAAACCTGACTACTAAACCTGACAGTAGACCTACATACTAAACCTGACAGTAGACCTACATACTAAACTGATAAACCTGACAGTAGACCTACATACTAAACCTGACAGTAGACCTACATACTAAACCTGACAGTAGACCTACATACTAAACCTGACAGTAGACCTACATACTAAACCTGACAGTAGACCTACATACTAAACCTGACAGTAGACCTACATACTAAACCTGACAGTAGACCTACATACTAAACCTGACAGTAGACCTACATACTAAACCTGACAGTAGACCTACATACTAAACCTGACAGTAGACCTACATACTAAACTGATAAACCTGACAGTAGACCTACATACTAAACCTGACAGTAGACCTACATACTAAACCTGACAAGACCTGATAAACCTGACAGTAGACCTACATACTAAACCTGACAGTAGACCTACATACTAACCTGACAGTAGACCTACATACTAAACCTGACAAACCTACAGTAAACCTGACAGTAGACCTAAAACTAAACCTGACAGTAGACCTACATACTAAACCTGACAGTAGACCTACATACTAAACCTGACAGTAGACCTACATACTAAACCTGACAGTAGACCTACATACTAAACTGATAAACCTGACAGTAGACCTACATACTAAACCTGACAGTAGACCTACATACTAAACAGTAGACCTAAACTAAACCTGACAGTAGACCTACATACTAAACCTGACAGTAGACTACATACTAAAACCTGACAGTAGACCTACATACTAAACCTGACAGTAGACCTACATACTAAACCTGACAGTAGACCTACATACTAAACCTGACAGTAGACCTACATACTAAACCTGACAGTAGACCTACATACTAAACCCTGACAGTAGACCTACATACTAAACCTGACAGTAGACCTACATACTAAACTGATAAACCTGACAGTAGACCTAGTAGACATACTAAACTGATAAACCTGACAGTAGACCTACATACTAAACCTGACAGTAGACCTACATACTAAACTGATAAACCTGACAGTAGACCTACATACTAAACCTGACAGTAGACCTACATACTAAACCTGACAGTAGACCTACATACTAAACTGATAAACCTGACAGTAGACCTACATACTAAACCTGACAGTAGACCTACAAACTGAAAACCTGACAGTAGACCTACATACTAAACCTGACAGTAAACCTGACAGTAGACCTACATACTAAACCCTGACAGTAGACCTACAAACTAAACCTGACAAACCTGACAGTAGACCTACATACTAAACTGATAAACATGACAGTAGACCTACATGCTAAACCTGACAGTAGACCTACATACTAAACTGATAAACATGACAGTAGACCTACATGCTAAACCTGACAGTAGACCTACATACTAAACCTGACAGTAGACCTACAAACTAAACCTGACAGTAGACCTACTAAACTGATAAACTGAAACCTGACAGTAGACCTACATACTAAAAACCTGACAGTAGACCTACATACTAAACCTGACAGTAGACCTACATACTAAACTGATAAACCTGACAGTAGACCTACATACTAAACCTGACAGTAGACCTACATACTAAACCTGACAGTAGACCTAAACTAAACCTGACAGTAGACCTACATACTAAACCTGACAGTAGACCTACATACTAAACCCTGACAGTAGACCTACATACTAAACCTGACAGTAGACCTACATACTAAACCTGACAGTAGACCTGAAACCTGACAGTAGACCTACATACTAAACCTGACAGTAGACCTACATACTAAACTGATAAACTGACAGTAGACCTACATACTAAACTGACTAAACCTGACAGTAGACCTACATACTAAACCTGACAGTAGACCTACATACTAAACCTGACAGTAGACCTACATACTAAACCTGACAGTAGACCTACATACTAAACCTGACAGTAGACCTACATACTAAACCTGACAGTAGACCTACATACTAAACCTGACAGTAGACCTACATACATACCTGACAGTACTGAAACCTGACAGTAGACCTACATACTAAACCTGACAGTAGACCTACATACTAAACTGATAAACCTGACAGTAGACCTACATACTAAACCTGACAGTAGACCTACATACTAAACCTGACAGTAGACCTACATACTAAACTGATAAACCTGACAGTAGACCTACATACTAAACCTGACAGTAGACCTACATACTAAACCTGACAGTAGACCTACATACTAAACCTGACAGTAAACATAAAACCTGACAGTAGACCTACATACTAAACCTGACAGTAGACCTACATACTAAACCTGACAGTAGACCTACATACTAAACTGATAAACCTGACAGTAGACCTACATACTAAACCTGACAGTAGACCTACATACTAAACTGATAAACCTGACAGTAGACCTACATACTAAACCTGACAGTAGACCTACATACTAAACCTGACAGTAGACCTACATACTAAACCTGACAGTAGACCTACATACTAAACCTGACAGTAGACCTACATACTAAACCTGACAGTAGACCTACATACCTGAAACCTGATAAACCTGACAGTAGACCTACATACCTAAATACTAAACCTGACAGTAGACCTAGAACCTGACAGTAGACCTACATAATAAACTGATAAACCTGACAGTAGACCTACATACTAAACTGATAAACCTGACAGTAGACCTACATACTAAACCTGACAGTAGACCTACATACTAAACTGATAAACCTGACAGTAGACCTACATACTAAACTGATAAACCTGACAGTAGACCTACATACTAAACCTGACAGTAGACCTACATACTAAACCTGACAGTAGACCTACATACTAAACCTGACAGTAGACCTACATACTAAACCTGACAGTAGACCTACATACTAAACCTGACAGTAGACCTACATACTAAACTGATAAACCTGACAGTAGACCTACATACTAAACTGATAAACCTGACAGTACATACTAAACTGACCTACATAAACCTGACAGTAGACCTACATACTAAACCTGACAGTAGACCTACATACTAAACCTGACAGTAGACTACATACTAAAACCTGACAGTAGACCTACATACTAAACCTGACAGTAGACCTACATACTAAACCTGACAGTAGACCTACATACTAAACCTGACAGTAGACCTAAACATAGACCTAAACTAAACCTGACAGTAGACCTACATACTAAACCTGACAGTAGACCTACATACTAAACTGATAAACCTGACAGTAGACCTACATACTAAACTGATAAACCTGACAGTAGACCTACATACTAAACTGATAAACCTGACAGTAGACCTACATACTAAACCTGACAGTAGACCTACATACTAAACTGATAAACCTGACAGTAGACCTACATACTAAACCTGACAGTAGACCTACATACTAAACCTGACAGTAGACCTACATACTAAACTGATAAACCTGACAGTAGACCTACATACTAAACCTGACAGTAGACCTACATACTAAACTGATAAACCTGACAGTAGACCTACATACTAAACCTGACAGTAGACCTACATACTAAACCTGACAGTAGACCTACATACTAAACTGATAAACCTGACAGTAGACCTACATACTAAACCTGACAGTAGACCTACATACTAAACTGATAAACATGACAGTAGACCTACATACTAAACCTGACAGTAGACCTACATACTAAACCTGACAGTAGACCTACATACTAAACCTGACAGTAGACCTACATACTAAACCTGACAGTAGACCTACATACTAAACCTGACAGTAGACCTACATACTAAACCTGACAGTAGACCTACATACTAAACCTGACAGTAGACCTACATACTAAACCTGACAGTAGACCTACATACTAAACCTGACAGTAGACTAAAAACCTGACAGTAGACCTACATACTAAACCTGACAGTAGACCTACATACTAAACCTGACAGTAGACCTACATACTAAACCTGACAGTAGACCTACATACTAAACTGATAAACCTGACAGTAGACCTACATACTAAACTGATAAACCTGACAGTAGACCTACATACTAAACCTGACAGTAGACCTACATACTAAACTGATAAACCTGACAGTAGACCTACATACTAAACCTGACAGTAGACCTACATACTAAACTGATAAACCTGACAGTAGACCTACATACTAAACTGATAAACCTGACAGTAGACCTACATACTAAACCTGACAGTAGACCTACATACTAAACCTGACAGTACAGTAGACCTACATACCTGAAGTAGACCTGACAGTAGACCTACATACTAAACCTGACAGTAGACCTAATACTAAACCTGACAGTAGACCTACATACTAAACCTGACAGGAGACCTACATACTAAACCTGACAGTAGACCTACATACTAAACCTGACAGTAGACCTACATACTAAACCTGACAGTAGACCTAGACAGTAGACCTACATACTAAAACCTGACAGTAGACCTACATACTAAACTGATAAACCTGACAGTAGACCTACATACTAAACCTGACAGTAGACCTACATACTAAACCTGACAGTAGACCTACATACTAAACCTGACAGTAGACCTACATACTAAACCTGACAGTAGACCTACATACTAAACCTGACAGTAGACCTACATACTAAACCTGACAGTAGACCTACATACTAAACTGATAAACCTGACAGTAGACCTACATACTAAACCTGACAGTAGACCTACATACTAAACTGATAAACCTGACAGTAGACCTACATACTAAACCTGACAGTAGACCTACATACTAAACTGATAAACATGACAGTAGACCTACATACTAAACCTGACAGTAGACCTACATACTAAACCTGACAGTAGACCTACATACTAAACCTGACAGTAGACCTACATACTAAACCTGACAGTAGACCTACATACTAAACCTGACAGTAGACCTACATACTAAACCTGACAGTAGACCTACATACTAAACCTGACAGTAGACCTACATACTAAACTGATAAACCTGACAGTAGACCTACATACTAAACCTGACAGTAGACCTACATACTAAACCTGACAGTAGACCTACAAACTAAACCTGACAGTAGACCTAACAGTAGACCTACATACAAACCTGACAGTAGACCTAAACTAAAACCTGACAGTAGACCTAGACAGTAGACCTACATACTAAACCTGACAGTAGACCTACATACTAAACTGATAAACCTGACAGTAGACCTACATACTAAACCTGACAGTAGACCTACATACTAAACCTGACAGTAGACCTACATACTAAACCTGACAGTAGACCTACATACTAAACCTGACAGTAGACCTACATACTAAACCTGACAGTAGACCTACATACTAAACTGAAACAGTAGACCTACCTGACAGTAGACCTACATACTAAACCTGATAAACCTGACAAACTGATAAACTGACAGTAGACCTACATACTAAACCTGACAGTAGACCTACATACTAAACTGATAAACCTGACAGTAGACCTACATACTAAACCTGACAGTAGACCTACATACTAAACTGATAAACCTGACAGTAGACCTACATACTAAACCTGACAGTAAACCTGACAGTAGACCTACATACTAAACCTGACAGTAGACCTACATACTAAACCTGACAGTAGACCTACATACTAAACCTGACAGTAGACCTACATACTAAACTGATAAACCTGACAGTAGACCTACATACTAAACCTGACAGTAGACCTACATACTAAACCTGACAGTAGACCTACATACTAAACCTGACAGTAGCCCTACATACTAAACCTGACAGTAGACCTACATACTAAACTGATAAACCTGACAGTAGACCTACATACTAAACTGATAAACCTGACAGTAGACCTACATACTAAACCTGACAGTAGACCTACATACTAAACCTGACAGTAGACCTACATACTAAATCTGACAGTAGACCTACATAATAAACCTGACAGTAGACCTACATACTAAACCTGACAGTAGACCTACATACTAAACCTGACAGTAGACCTACATACTAAACTGATAAACCTGACAGTAGACCTACATACTAAACCTGACAGTAGACCTACATACTAAACTGATAAACCTGACAGTAGACCTACATACTAAACCTGACAGTAGACCTACATACTAAACTGATAAACATGACAGTAGACCTACATGCTAAACCTGACAGTAGACCTACATACTAAATCTGACAGGAGACCTACATACTAAATCTGACAGTAGACCTATATACTAAACCTGACAGTAGACCTACATACTAAACCTGACAGTAGACTACATACTAAACCTGACAGTAGACCTACATACTAAACCTGACAGTAGACCTACATACTAAACTGATAAACCTGACAGTAGACCTACATACTAAACCTGACAGTAGACCTACAAACTAAACCTGACAGTAGACCTACAAACTAAACCTGACAGTAGACCTACATACTAAACTGATAAATCTGACAGTAGACCTACATACTAAACCTGACAGTAGACCTACAAACTAAACCTGACAGTAGACCTACATACTAAACTGATAAATCTGACAGTAGACTACATACTAAACCTGACAGTAGACCTACAAACTAAACCTGACAGTAGACCTACATACTAAACCTGACAGTAGACCTACATACTAAACCTGACAGTAGACCTACATAATAAACCTGACAGTAGACCTACATACTAAACCTGACAGTAGACCTACATACTAAACCTGACAGTAGACCTACATACTAAACCTGACAGTAGACCTACATACTAAACCTGACAGTAGACCTACATACTAAACCTGACAGTAGACCTACATACTAAACCTGACAGTAGACCTACAAACTAAACCTGACAGTAGACCTACATACTAAACCTGACAGTAGACCTACAAACTAAACCTGACAGTAGACCTACATACTAAACCTGACAGTAGACCTACATACTAAACTGATAAACATGACAGTAGACCTACATGCTAAACCTGACAGTAGACCTACATACTAAATCTGACAGGAGACCTACATACTAAATCTGACAGTAGACCTATATACTAAACCTGACAGTAGACCTATATACTAAACCTGACAGTAGACCTACATACTAAACCTGACAGTAGACTACATATTAAACCTGACAGTAGACCTACATACTAAACCTGACAGTAGACCTACAAACTAAACCTGACAGTAGACCTACATACTAAACCTGACAGTAGACTACATACTAAACCTGACAGTAGACCTACATAATAAACCTGACAGTAGACCTACATACTAAAACTGACAGTAGACCTACATACTAAACCTGACAGTAGACCTACATACTAAACCTGACAGTAGATCTACATACTAAACCCGACAGTAGACTACATACTAAACCTGACAGTAGACCTACATACTAAACTGATAAACCTGACAGTAGACCTACATACTAAACCTGACAGTAGATCTACATACTAAACCCGACAGTAGACTACATACTAAACCTGACAGTAGACCTACATAATAAACTGATAAACCTGACAGTAGACCTACATACTAAACTGATAAACCTGACAGTAGACCTACATACTAAACCTGACAGTAGACTACATACTAAACCTGACAGTAGACCTACATACTAAACCTGACAGTAGATCTACATACTAAACCCGACAGTAGACCTACATACTAAACTGATAAACCTGACAGTAGACCTACATACTAAACTGATAAACCTGACAGTAGACCTACATACTAAACCTGACAGTAGACTACATACTAAACCTGACAGTAGACTACATACTAAACCTGACAGTAGACCTACATACTAAACCCGACAGTAGATCTACATACTAAACCCGACAGTAGACCTACATACTAAACTGATAAACCTGACAGTAGACCTACATACTAAACTGATAAACCTGACAGTAGACCTACATACTAAACCTGACAGTAGACTACATACTAAACCTGACAGTAGACCTACATACTAAACCTGACAGTAGATCTACATACTAAACCCGACAGTAGACCTACATACTAAACCTGACAGTAGACCTACATACTAAACTGATAAACCTGACAGTAGACCTACATACTAAACCTGACAGTAGACCTACATATAGACCTACATAATAAACCTGACAGTAGACCTACATACTAAACTGATAAACTGACAGTAGACCTACATACTAAACCTGACAGTAGACCTACATACTAAACTGATAAACCTGACAGTAGACCTACATACTAAACCTGACAGTAGACCTACATACTAAACCTGACAGTAGACCTACATACTAAACCTGACAGTAGACCTACATACTAAACCTGACAGTAGACCTACATACTAAACCCTGACAGTAGACAGTAAACCTGACAATAGACCTACATACTAAACCTGACAGTAGACCTACATACTAAACCTGACAGTAGACCTACATACTAAACCTGACAGTAGACCTACATACTAAACCTGACAGTAGACCTACATACTAAACTGATAAACCTGACAGTAGACCTACATACTAAACCTGACAGTAGACTTACATACTAAACCTGACAGTAGACTATCTACTGCATCTTGCCTATGCCGTTCTGTACCATCACTCGTTCATATCTTTATGTACATATTCTTTATCCATTTACACTTGTGTGTATAAGGTAGTAGTTTTGGAATTGTTCGGTTAGATGACTAGTTGGTTATTACTGCATTGTCGGAACTAGAAGCACAAGCATTTCGCTACACTCGCATTAACATCTGCTAACCATGTGTATGTGACAAATACATTTGATTTGTTGTTAAATGTATTTATTGTGTAGCCTACGCTATTCTCCTTTTATCTGCCATGTAGACTCAACTCTACTCAACCTGCAGGGCCTTATAGGAGCAGCCCTGGCCAAGACGCGCACACACACACACACACACACACACTGAGCCGTGCTCCTCACCTTTCGGGAAGGGGTTCGGTTGGACCACGTAAAGAAACGCGTGCACCATGTGGAACAGAACACCGATGGCACCGGGCTCGTAGTAGGCGTGCGTGTCGTACACACCGGAGGGCACGAACCCAAAGTCTAGGGGTTCTACCGGCGGCGGGGACCGCTGCTGCCGCGTGCTCACGGACGCGGAGTCTGCCTGCAGTTTGCTCGTCGGGTCTTTACATTCCGGGGAGTCCCGGGGTTGATGACGTAGCTCCCCGGTGCTGCCCCAACACAGCAGCAACACGAGCCCCGCTCTCCACAGCATGTCTTGAGACTAGTCCTCACTCCAAATAAAAGGGTAAAAGAACACGGAATGAGAGAGAGAGAGAAAAGAGGTGGTGACCTGTCTCCACCGTCTGAAAGAAAGAAAAAAACTGCAACGACAGAAGTCCAAATTTCGGATAGTCCCGTAAATTCGGATAGTCTCGTAAAGTACTGTTACGTCTTGTTGTCCCGGTTAAACATGTCTCCAGTGACACTTGTTGTCTCTAGAGGTGGAATGAACCGTACTAACGCTCATCCGACGGTGCGCGGGCACGTGATGAGTTCGGGTGCGCAGGCCCGTTGATCCCAGTGTGAGCTGCGGTCTCGTGTGTTTGTCACTTACCGTTCTGTCCTAGTCAGACACCGGACAGCTGTGGCAGCCAGCGTTCCGTCTTTTTGGCATGAGCTAACCAAAACACAAATATTACAAACAGAGACAGAGAGACAGAGAGAGAGACAGAGAAACAGAGAGACAGAGAGAGCGCAGTATGTGTGGAAGTAATAGACTAAATAGGATAATTAACTGTGAAGGGTGTGTGTGTGTGTGTGTGTGTGTGTGTGTGTGTGAGAGAGAGAGACAGCGAGAGAGAGAGAGAGACAGTGAGAGAGAGAGGTTTTACTTGCTATCTTTCTGATTTGGTCCTGCCGTGCGTCACTTGAGTGGGTTGAGTCACGGATGTGGTCATCCTGTCTGGGTTGGCGCCCCCCTGTGGGTTGTGCCGTGGCGGAGATCTTTGCGGGCTATACTCGGCCTTGTCTCAGGATGGTATGTTGGTGGTTGAAGATATCCCTCTAGTGGTGTGGGGGCTGTGCTTTGGCAAAGTGGGTGGGGTTATATCCTACCTGTTTGGCCCTGTCTGGGGGTATCATCGGATGGGGCCACAGTATCTCCTGACCCCTCCTGTCTCAGCCTCCAGTATTTATGCTGCAGTAGTTTATGTGTCGGGGGTCAGTCTGTAATAATATCTAGGGTCAGTCTGTAATATCTGGAGTACTTCTCCTGTCCTATCCGGTGTCCTGTGTGAATTTAAGTGTGTGTTCTCTAATTCTCTTTCTTTCTTTCTTTCTTTCTTTCTTTCTTTCTTTCTTTCTTTCTTTCTTTCTTTCTTTCTTTCTTTCTTTCTTTCTTTCTCTCTCTCAGAGTACCTGAGCCCTAGGACCATGCCTCAGGACTGCCTGGCATGATGACTCCTTGCTGTCCCCAGTCCACCTGGCCGTTTTGCTGCTCCAGTTTCAACTGTTCTGCCTGTGGCTATGGAACCCTGACCTGTTCACTGTGATTACTATTATTTGACCGTGCTGGTCATCTATGAACATTTGAACATCTTGGCCATGTTCTGTTATAATCTCCACCCGGCACAGCCAGAAGAGGACTGGCCACCCCACATAGCCTGGTTCCTCTCTAGGTTTATAATCTCCACCCGGCACAGCCAGAAGAGGACTGGCCACCCCACATAGCCTGGTTCCTCTCTAGGTTTCTTCCTAGGTTCTGGCCTTTCTATTGAGTTTTTCCTAGCCACCGTGCTTCTACACCTGCATTGCTTGCTGTTTGGGGTTTTAGGCTGGGTTTCTGTACAGCACTTTGAGATATCAGCTGATGTACGAAGGGCTATATAAATACATTTGATTTGATTTTGATTTGAGAGAGTGTGTGTGAGAGAGACAGAGACAGATAGATAGACAGAGAGAGACAGACACAGAGAGATAGACAGAGACAGAGATTGAAAGAGACAGAGAGAGAGAGACCGAGAGAGTGTTAAGAGCAATGGAGGTTGGTGCCATTTAAGAGGAGGGAGGACCATTTTTTTTTCTCATTAGCCTTATTTCTATTACAGTATATTGGATGACTGTCATTCATATTATATTACAGTATATTGGATGACTGTCATTCATATTATATTACAGTATATTGGATGACTCTCATTCATATTATATTACAGTATATTGGATGACTCTCATTCATATTATATTACAGTATATTGGATGACTCTCATTCAATGTAACAGCGACAGGTTTAGGTTACTGTCATTCACCCAGTTCAATGTAACAGTGATAGGTTTAGGTTACTGTCATTCACATTCACCCAGTTCAATGTAACAGTGACAGGTTTAGGTTACTGTCATTCATATCCACCCAGTTCAATGTAACAGTGACAGGTTTAGGTTACTGTCATTCACCCAGTTCAATGTAACAGTGACAGGTTTAGGTTACTGTCATTCATATTCACCCAGTTCAATGTAACAGTGACAGGTTTAGGTTACTGTCATTCACCCAGTTCAATGTAACAGTGACAGGTTTAGGTTACTGTCATTCATATTCACCCAGTTCAATGTAACAGTGACAGGTTTAGGTTACTGTCATTCACCCAGTTCAATGTAACAGTGACAGGTTTAGGTTACTGTCATTCACCCAGTTCAATGTAACAGTGACAGGTTTAGGTTACTGTCATTCACATTCACCCAGTTCAATGTAACAGTGACAGGTTTAGGTTACTGTCATTCACCCAGTTCAATGTAACAATGACAGGTTTAGGTTACTGTCATTCACCCAGTTCAATGTAACAGTGACAGGTTTAGGTTACTGTCATTCATATTCACCCAGTTCAATGTAACAGTGACAGGTTTAGGTTACTGTCATTCACCCAGTTCAATGTAACAGTGACAGGTTTAGGTTATTGTCATTCATATTCACCCAGTTCAATGTAACAGTGACAGGTTTAGGTTACTGTCATTCACCCAGTTCAATGTAACAGTGACAGGTTTAGGTTACTGTCATTCACCCAGTTCAATGTAACAGTGACAGGTTTAGGTTACTGTCATTCACCCAGTTCAATGTAACAGTGACAGGTTTAGGTTACTGTCATTCACCCAGTTCAATGTAACAGTGACAGGTTTAGGTTACTGTCATTCACATTCACCCAGTTCAATGTAACAGTGACAGGTTTAGGTTACTGTCATTCATATTCACCCAGTTCAATGTAACAGTGACAGGTTTAGGTTACTGTCATTCATATTCACCCAGTTCAATGTAACAGTGACAGGTTTAGGTTACTGTCATTCATATTCACCCAGTTCAATGTAACAGTGACAGGTTTAGGTTACTGTCATTCATATTCACCCAGTTCAATGTGACAGTGATAGGTTTAGGTTACTGTCATTCATATTCACCCAGTTCAATGTAACAGTGACAGGTTTAGGTTACTGTCATTCATATTCACCCAGTTCAATGTGACAGTGATAGGTTTAGGTTACTGTCATTCATATTCACCCAGTTCAATGTAACAGTGACAGGTTTAGGTTACTGTCATTCATATTCACCCAGTTCAATGTAACAGTGACAGGTTTAGGTTACTGTCATTCACCCAGTTCAATGTAACAGTGACAGGTTTAGGTTACTGTCATTCACCCAGTTCAATGTAACAGTGACAGGTTTAGGTTACTGTCATTCACCCAGTTCAATGTAACAGTGACAGGTTTAGGTTACTGTCATTCACATTCACCCAGTTCAATGTAACAGTGACAGGTTTAGGTTACTGTCATTCATATTCACCCAGTTCAATGTAACAGTGATAGGTTTAGGTTACTGTCATTCATATTCACCCAGTTCAATGTGACAGTGACAGGTTTAGGTTACTGTCATTCATATTCACCCAGTTCAATGTGACAGTGATAGGTTTAGGTTACTGTCATTCATATTCACCCAGTTCAATGTAACAGTGACAGGTTTAGGTTACTGTCATTCATATTCACCCAGTTCAATGTAACAGTGACAGGTTTAGGTTACTGTCATTCACCCAGTTCAATGTAAGAGTGATAGGTTTAGGTTACTGTCATTCATATTCACCCAGTTCAATGTAACAGTGACAGGTTTAGGTTACTGTCATTCATATTCACCCAGTTCAATGTAACAGTGACAGGTTTAGGTTACTGTCATTCACATTCACCCAGTTCAATGTAACAGTGACAGGTTTAGGTTACTGTCATTCATATTCACCCAGTTCAATGTAACAGTGACAGGTTTAGGTTACTGTCATTCACCCAGTTCAATGTAACAGTGACAGGTTTAGGTTACTGTTATTCACCCAGTTCAATGTAACAGTGACAGGTTTAGGTTACTGTCATTCACCCAGTTCAATGTAACAGTGACAGGTTTAGGTTACTGTCATTCATATTCACCCAGTTCAATGTAACAGTGACAGGTTTAGGTTACTGTGATTCATATTCACCCAGTTCAATGTAACAGTGACAGGTTTAGGTGACTGTCATTCATATTCACCCAGTTCAATGTAACAATGACAGGTTTAGGTTACTGTCATTCACCCAGTTCAATGTAACAGTGACAGGTTTAGGTTACTGTCATTCACCCAGTTCAATGTAACAGTGACAGGTTTAGGTTACTGTCATTCATATTCACCCAGTTCAATGTAACAGTGACAGGTTTAGGTTACTGTCATTCACCCAGTTCAATGTAACAATGACAGGTTTAGGTTACTGTCATTCATATTCACCCAGTTCAATGTAACAGTGATAGGTTTAGGTTACTGTCATTCACCCAGTTCAATGTAACAGTGACAGGTTTAGGTTACTGTCATTCATATTCACCCAGTTCAATGTAACAGTAATAGGTTTAGGTTACTGTCATTCATATTCACCCAGTTCAATGTAACAGTGACAGGTTTAGGTTACTGTCATTCATATTCACCCAGTTCAATGTAACAGTGACAGGTTTAGGTTACTGTCATTCACATTCACCCAGTTCAATGTGACAGTGATAGGTTTAGGTTACTGTCATTCACCCAGTTCAATGTAACAGTGACAGGTTTAGGTTACTGTCATTCATATTCACCCAGTTCAATGTAACAATGACAGGTTTAGGTTACTGTCATTCACATTCACCCAGTTCAATGTAACAGTGACAGGTTTAGGTTACTGTCATTCATATTCACCCAGTTCAATGTAACAATGACAGGTTTAGGTTACTGTCATTCACATTCACCCAGTTCAATGTAACAATGACAGGTTTAGGTTACTGTCATTCACATTCACCCAGTTCAATGTAACAGTGACAGGTTTAGGTTACTGTCATTCACCCAGTTCAATGTAACAGTGACAGGTTTAGGTTACTGTCATTCATATTCACCCAGTTCAATGTAACAGTGACAGGTTTAGGATACTGTCATTCACCCAGTTCAATGTAACAGTGACAGGTTTAGGTTACTGTCATTCACCCAGTTCAATGTAACAGTGACAGGTTTAGGTTACTGTCATTCATATTCACCCAGTTCAATGTAACAGTGACAGGTTTAGGTTACTGTCATTCATATTCACCCAGTTCAATGTAACAGTGATAGGTTTAGGTTACTGTCATTCACCCAGTTCAATGTAACAGGTTTAGGTTACTGTCATTCACCCAGTTCAATGTAACAGGTTTAGGTTACTGTCATTCATATTCACCCAGTTCAATGTAACAGTGACAGGTTTAGGTTACTGTCATTCACCCAGTTCAATGTAACAGTGACAGGTTTAGGTTACTGTCATTCATATTCACCCAGTTCAATGTAACAGTAATAGGTTTAGGTTACTGTCATTCATATTCACCCAGTTCAATGTAACAGTGACAGGTTTAGGTTACTGTCATTCACCCAGTTCAATGTAACAGTGACAGGTTTAGGTTACTGTCATTCACCCAGTTCAATGTAACAGTGACAGGTTTAGGTTACTGTCATTCACCCAGTTCAATGTAACAGTGACAGGTTTAGGTTACTGTCATTCATATTCACCCAGTTCAATGTAACAGTGACAGGTTTAGGTTACTGTCATTCATATTCACCCAGTTCAATGTAACAGTGACAGGTTACATTGATCTAGGTCATTCACCCAGTTCAACAGTAACAGTGACATTTAGGTTACTGTAATCATTAGTCACCCAGTTCAATGTAACCTGACATTTGAGGTTACTGTATTCATTAGTCCAACAGTTCATCTAGCTGATCTAGGGTGTAATCATTAGTCCAACAGTATCACCTCTTACCTGCATCTAGCTGATCTGTCAATCATTAGTCCAACAGTATCACCTCTTACCTGCATCTAGCTGATCTAGGTGTAGTCATTAGTCCAGTCTTCCCTGCATCTAGCTGATCTAGGTGTAGTCATTAGTCCAACAGTATCACCTCTTACCTGCATCTAGCTGATCTAGGTGTAGTCATTAGTGAACAGTATCACCTCTTACCTGCATCTAGCTGATCTAGGGTGTAATCATTAGTCCAACAGTATCACCTCTTACCTGCATCTAGCTGATCTAGGGTGTAATCATTAGTCCAACAGTATCACCTCTTACCTGCATCTAGCTGATCTAGGGTGTAGTCATTAGTCCAGTCTTCCCTGCATCTAGCTATCTAGGTGTAGTCATTAGTCCAGTCTTCCCTGCATCTAGCTGATCTAGGGTGTAGTCATTAGTCCAACAGTATCACCTCTTACCTGCATCTAGCTGATCTAGGGTGTAATCATTAGTCCAACAGTATCACCTCTTACCTGCATCTAGCTGATCTAGGGTGTAATCATTAGTCCAACAGTATCACCTCTTACCTGCATCTAGCTGATCTAGGGTGTAATCATTAGTCCAACAGTATCACCTCTTACCTGCATCTAGCTGATCTAGGGTGTAGTCATTAGTCCAACAGTATCACCTCTTACCTGCATCTAGCTGATCTAGGGTGTAATCATTAGTCCAACAGTATCACCTCTTACCTGCATCTAGCTGATCTAGGGTGTAGTCATTAGTCCAGTCTTCCCTGCATCTAGCTGATCTAGGGTGTAGTCATTAGTCCAACAGTATCACCTCTTACCTGCATCTAGCTGATCTAGGGTGTAATCATTAGTCCAACAGTATCACCTCTTACCTGCATCTAGCTGATCTAGGGTGTAATCATTAGTCCAACAGTATCACCTCTTACCTGCATCTAGCTGATCTAGGGTGTAGTCATTAGTCCAGTCTTCCCTGCATCTAGCTGATCTAGGGTGTAGTCATTACTCCAACAGTATCACCTCTTACCTGCATCTAGCTGATCTAGGGTGTAGTCATTAGTCCAACAGTATCACCTCTTACCTGCATCTAGCTGATCTAGGGTGTAATCATTAGTCCAACAGTATCACCTCTTACCTGCATCTAGCTGATCTAGGGTGTAATCATTAGTCCAACAGTATCACCTCTTACCTGCATCTAGCTGATCTAGGGTGTAATCATTAGTCCAACAGTATCACCTCTTACCTGCATCTAGCTGATCTAGGGTGTAATCATTAGTCCAACAGATCTAGGGTGTAGTCATTAGTCCAACAGTATCACCTCTTACCTGCATCTAGCTGATCTAGGGTGTAGTCATTAGTCCAGTCTTCCCTGCATCTAGCTGATCAAGTCATTATTCCAGTCTTCCCTGCATCTAGCTGATCTAGGGTGTAGTCATTAGTCCAACAGTATCACCTTTACCTGCATCTAGCTGATCTAGGGTGTAATCATTAGTCCAACAGTATCACCTCTTACCTGCATCTAGCTGATCTAGGGTGTAATCATTAGTCCAACAGTATCACCTCTTACCTGCATCTAGCTGATCTAGGGTGTAATCATTAGTCCAACAGTATCACCTCTTACCTGCATCTAGCTGATCTAGGGTGTAATCATTAGTCCAACAGTATCACCTCTTACCTGCATCTAGCTGATCTAGGGTGTAGTCATTAGTCCAGTCTTCCCTGCATCTAGCTGATCTAGGGTGTAGTCATTAGTCCAACAGTATCACCTCTTACCTGCATCTAGCTGATCTAGGGTGTAGTCATTAGTCCAACAGTATCACCTCTTACCTGCATCTAGCTGATCTAGGGTGTAATCATTAGTCCAACAGTATCACCTCTTACCTGCATCTAGCTGATCTAGGGTGTAATCATTAGTCCAACAGTATCACCTCTTACCTGCATCTAGCTGATCTAGGGTGTAGTCATTAGTCCAACAGTATCACCTCTTACCTGCATCTAGCTGATCTAGGGTGTAATCATTAGTCCAACAGTATCACCTCTTACCTGCATCTAGCTGATCTAGGGTGTAATCATTAGTACCTCTTACCTGCATCTAGCTGATCTAGGTGTAGTCATTAGTCCAACAGTATCACCTCTTACCTGCATCTAGCTGATCTAGGTGTAGTCTATCACCTCTTACCTGCATCTAGCTGATCTAGGGTGTAATCATTAGTCCAACAGTATCACCTCTTACCTGCATCTAGCTGATCTAGGGTGTAATCATTAGTCCAACAGTATCACCTCTTTACCTGCATCTAGCTGATCTAGGGTGTAATCATTAGTCCAACAGTCTTCCTGCATCTAGCTGATCTAGGGTGTAGTCATTAGTCCAGTCTTCCCTGCATCTAGCTGATCTAGGGTGTAGTCATTAGTCCAACAGTATCACCTCTTACCTGCATCTAGCTGATCTAGGGTGTAATCATTAGTCCAACAGTATCACCTCTTACCTGCATCTAGCTGATCTAGGGTGTAATCATTAGTCCAACAGTATCACCTCTTACCTGCATCTAGCTGATCTAGGGTGTAATCATTAGTCCAACAGTATCACCTCTTACCTGCATCTAGCTGATCTAGGTGTAGTCATTAGTCCAGTCTTCCCTGCATCTAGCTGATCTAGGGTGTAGTCATTAGTCCAGTCTTCCTGCATCTAGCTGATCTAGGTGTAGTCATTAGTCCAACAGTATCACCTCTTACCTGCATCTAGCTGATCTAGGGTGTAATCATTAGTCCAACAGTATCACCTCTTACCTGCATCTAGCTGATCTAGGGTGTAATCATTAGTCCAACAGTATCACCTCTTACCTGCATCTAGCTGATCTAGGGTGTAATCATTAGTCCAACAGTATCACCTCTTACCTGCATCTAGCTGATCTAGGGTGTAGTCATTAGTCCAACAGTATCACCTCTTACCTGCATCTAGCTGATCTAGGGTGTAATCATTAGTCCAACAGTATCACCTCTTACCTGCATCTAGCTGATCTAGGGTGTAATCATTAGTCCAACAGTATCACCTCTTACCTGCATCTAGCTGATCTAGGTGTAATCATTAGTCCAACAGTATCACCTCTTACCTGCATCTAGCTGATCTAGGGTGTAATCATTAGTCCAACAGTATCACCTCTTACCTGCATCTAGCTGATCTAGGGTGTAGTCATTAGTCCAACAGTATCACCTCTTACCTGCATCTAGCTGATCTAGGGTGTAGTCATTAGTCCAACAGTATCACCTCTTACCTGCATCTAGCTGATCTAGGTGTAATCATTAGTCCAACAGTATCACCTCTTACCTGCATCTAGCTGATCTAGGTGTAATCATTAGTCCAACAGTATCACCTCTTACCTGCATCTAGCTGATCTAGGGTGTAATCATTAGTCCAACAGTATCACCTCTTACCCTGCATCTAGCTGATCTAGGGTGTAGTCATTAGTCCAACAGTATTCCTCTTACCTGCATCTAGCTGATCTAGGGTGTAGTCATTAGTCCAACAGTATCTACCTCTTCCTGCATCTAGCTGATCTAGGTGTAGTCATTAGTCCAACAGTATCACCTCTTACCTGCATCTAGCTGATCTAGGGTGTAATCATTAGTCCAACAGTATCACCTCTTACCTGCATCTAGCTGATCTAGGTGTAATCATTAGTCCAACAGTATCACCTCTTACCTGCATCTAGCTGATCTAGGGTGTAATCATTAGTCCAACAGTATCACCTCTTACCTGCATCTAGCTGATCTAGGGTGTAGTCATTAGTCCAGTCTTCCCTGCATCTAGCTGATCTCTTCCCTGCATCTAGCTGATCTAGGGTGTAGTCATTAGTCCAACAGTATCACCTCTTACCTGCATCTAGCTGATCTAGGGTGTAATCATTAGTCCAACAGTATCACCTCTTACCTGCATCTAGCTGATCTAGGGTGTAATCATTAGTCCAACAGTATCACCTCTTACCTGCATCTAGCTGATCTAGGGTGTAATCATTAGTCCAACAGTATCACCTCTACCTGCATCTAGCTGATCTAGGGTGTAGTCATTAGTCCAATCTTCCCTGCAGGGTGTAGTCATTAGTCCAGTCTTCCCTGCATCTAGCTGATCTAGGTGTAGTCATTAGTCCAGTCTTCCCTGCATCTAGCTGATCTAGGTGTAGTCATTAGTCCAACAGTATCACCTCTTACCTGCATCTAGCTGATCTAGGTGTAATCATTAGTCCAACAGTATCACCTCTTACCTGCATCTAGCTGATCTAGGTGTAATCATTAGTCCAACAGTATCACCTCTTACCTGCATCTAGCTGATCTAGGTGTAATCATTAGTCCAACAGTTACCTCTTACCTGCATCTAGCTGATCTAGGGTGTAGTCATTAGTCCAGTCTTCCCTGCATCTAGCTGATCTAGGTGTAATCATTAGTCCAACAGTATCACCTCTTACCTGCATCTAGCTGATCTAGGGTGTAATCATTAGTCCAACAGTATCACCTCTTACCTGCATCTAGCTGATCTAGGGTGTATCATTAGTCCAACAGTATCACCTCTTACCTGCATCTAGCTGATCTAGGGTGTAATCATTAGTCCAACAGTATCACCTCTTACCTGCATCTAGCTGATCTAGGGTGTAGTCATTAGTCCAACAGTCTTCCCTGCATCTAGCTGATCTAGGGTGTAGTCATTAGTCCAACAGTATCACCTCTTACCTGCATCTAGCTGATCTAGGGTGTAATCATTAGTCCAACAGTATCACCTCTTACCTGCATCTAGCTGATCTAGGGTGTAATCATTAGTCCAACAGTATCACCTCTTACCTGCATCTAGCTGATCTAGGGTGTAATCATTAGTCCAACAGTCTAGCTCTAGGGTGTAGTCATTAGTCCAGTCTTCCTGCATCTAGCTGATCTAGGGTGTAGTCATTAGTCCAGTCTTCCCTGCATCTAGCTGATCTAGGGTGTAGTCATTAGTCCAACAGTATCACCTCTTACCTGCATCTAGCTGATCTAGGGTGTAATCATTAGTCCAACAGTATCACCTCTTACCTGCATCTAGCTGATCTAGGGTGTAATCATTAGTCCAACAGTATCACCTCTTACCTGCATCTAGCTGATCTAGGGTGTAATCATTAGTCCAACAGTATCACCTCTTACCTGCATCTAGCTGATCTAGGGTGTAGTCATTAGTCCAATCTTCCCTGCATCTAGCTGATCTAGGGTGTAGTCATTAGTCCAGTCTTCCCTGCATCTAGCTGATCTAGGGTGTAGTCATTAGTCCAGTCTTCCCTGCATCTAGCTGATCTAGGGTGTAGTCATTAGTCCAACAGTATCACCTCTTACCTGCATCTAGCTGATCTAGGGTGTAATCATTAGTCCAACAGTATCACCTCTTACCTGCATCTAGCTGATCTAGGGTGTAATCATTAGTCCAACAGTATCACCTCTTACCTGCATCTAGCTGATCTAGGGTGTAGTCATTAGTCCAGTCTTCCCTGCATCTAGCTGATCTAGGGTGTAATCATTAGTCCAACAGTATCACCTCTTACCTGCATCTAGCTGATCTAGGGTGTAATCATTAGTCCAACAGTATCACCTCTTACCTGCATCTAGCTGATCTAGGGTGTAATCATTAGTCCAACAGTATCACCTCTTACCTGCATCTAGCTGATCTAGGGTGTAATCATTAGTCCAACAGTATCACCTCTTACCTGCATCTAGCTGATCTAGGGTGTAGTCATTAGTCCAACAGTATCACCTCTTACCTGCATCTAGCTGATCTAGGGTGTAGTCATTAGTCCAACAGTATCACCTCTTACCTGCATCTAGCTGATCTAGGGTGTAGTCATTAGTCCAACAGTATCACCTCTTACCTGCATCTAGCTGATCTAGGGTGTAGTCATTAGTCCAACAGTATCACCTCTTACCTGCATCTAGCTGATCTAGGGTGTAATCATTAGTCCAACAGTATCACCTCTTACCTGCATCTAGCTGATCTAGGGTGTAATCATTAGTCCAACAGTATCACCTCTTACCTGCATCTAGCTGATCTAGGGTGTAGTCATTAGTCCAACAGTATCACCTCTTACCTGCATCTAGCTGATCTAGGGTGTAATCATTAGTCCAACAGTATCACCTCTTACCTGCATCTAGCTGATCTAGGGTGTAGTCATTAGTCCAACAGTATCACCTCTTACCTGCATCTAGCTGATCTAGGGTGTAATCATTAGTCCAACAGTATCACCTCTTACCTGCATCTAGCTGATCTAGGGTGTAGTCATTAGTCCAATCTTCCCTGCATCTAGCTGATCTAGGGTGTAGTCATTAGTCCAGTCTTCCCTGCATCTAGCTGATCTAGGGTGTAGTCATTAGTCCAGTCTTCCCTGCATCTAGCTGATCTAGGGTGTAGTCATTAGTCCAACAGTATCACCTCTTACCTGCATCTAGCTGATCTAGGGTGTAATCATTAGTCCAACAGTATCACCTCTTACCTGCATCTAGCTGATCTAGGGTGTAATCATTAGTCCAACAGTATCACCTCTTACCTGCATCTAGCTGATCTAGGGTGTAGTCATTAGTCCAATCTTCCCTGCATCTAGCTGATCTAGGGTGTAGTCATTAGTCCAGTCTTCCCTGCATCTAGCTGATCTAGGGTGTAGTCATTAGTCCAGTCTTCCCTGCATCTAGCTGATCTAGGGTGTAGTCATTAGTCCAGTCTTCCCTGCATCTAGCTGATCTAGGGTGTAATCATTAGTCCAACAGTATCACCTCTTACCTGCATCTAGCTGATCTAGGGTGTAATCATTAGTCCAGTCTTACCTGCATCTAGCTGATCTAGGGTGTAATCATTAGTCCAGTCTTCCCTGCATCTAGCTTATCTAGGGTGTAGTTATTAGTCCAGTCTTCCCTGCATCTAGCTGATCTAGGGTGTAGTCATTAGTCCAGTCTTCCCTGCATCTAGCTGATCTAGGGTGTAGTCATTAGTCCAACAGTATCACCTCTTACCTGCATCTAGCTGATCTAGGGTGTAATCATTAGTCCAACAGTATCACCTCTTACCTGCATCTAGCTGATCTAGGGTGTAATCATTAGTCCAACAGTATCACCTCTTACCTGCATCTAGCTGATCTAGGGTGTAATCATTAGTCCAATAGTATTACCTCTTACCTGCATCTAGCTGATCTAGGGTGTAGTCATTAGTCCAGTCTTCCCTGCATCTAGCTGATCTAGGGTGTAATCATTAGTCCAACAGTATCACCTCTTACCTGCATCTAGCTGATCTAGGGTGTAATCATTAGTCCAACAGTATCACCTCTTACCTGCATCCATCTAGGGTGTAGTCATTAGTCCAACAGTATCACCTCTTACCTGCATCTAGCTGATCTAGGGTGTAATCATTAGTCCAACAGTATCACCTCTTACCTGCATCTAGCTGATCTAGGGTGTAGTCATTAGTCCAGTCTTCCCTGCATCTAGCTGATCTATTAGTCATTAGTCCAACAGTATCACCTCTTACCTGCATCTAGCTGATCTAGGGTGTAATCATTAGTCCAACAGTATCACCTCTTACCTGCATCTAGCTGATCTAGGTGTAATCATTAGTCCAACAGTATCACCTCTTACCTGCATCTAGCTGATCTAGGGTGTAATCATTAGTCCAACAGTATCACCTCTTACCTCATCTACCTGGGTGTAGTCATTAGTCTCTTCCCTGCATCTAGCTGATCTAGGTGTAGTCATTAGTCCAACAGTATCACCTCTTACCTGCATCTAGCTGATCTAGGGTGTAGTCATTAGTCCAACAGTATCACCTCTTACCTGCATCTAGCTGATCTAGGGTGTAGTCATTAGTCCAACAGTATCACCTCTTACCTGCATCTAGCTGATCTAGGGTGTAATCATTAGTCCAACAGTATCACCTCTTACCTGCATCTAGCTGATCTAGGGTGTAATCATTAGTCCAACAGTATCACCTCTTACCTGCATCTAGCTGATCTAGGGTGTAATCATTAGTCCAACAGTATCACCTCTTACCTGCATCTAGCTGATCTAGGGTGTAATCATTAGTCCAACAGTATCACCTCTTACCTGCATCTAGCTGATCTAGGGTGTAGTCATTAGTCCAACAGTATCACCTCTTACCTGCATCTAGCTGATCTAGGTGTAATCATTAGTCCAACAGTATCACCTCTTACCTGCATCTAGCTGATCTAGGGTGTAGTCATTAGTCCAATCTTCCCTGCATCTAGCTGATCTAGGGTGTAGTCATTAGTCCAGTCTTCCCTGCATCTAGCTGATCTAGGGTGTAGTCATTAGTCCAGTCTTCCCTGCATCTAGCTGATCTAGGGTGTAGTCATTAGTCCAACAGTATCACCTCTTACCTGCATCTAGCTGATCTAGGGTGTAATCATTAGTCCAACAGTATCACCTCTTACCTGCATCTAGCTGATCTAGGGTGTAATCATTAGTCCAACAGTATCACCTCTTACCTGCATCTAGCTGATCTAGGGTGTAGTCATTAGTCCAATCTTCCCTGCATCTAGCTGATCTAGGTGTAATCATTAGTCCAGTCTTCCTGCATCTAGCTGATCTAGGTGTAGTCATTAGTCCAGTCTTCCCTGCATCTAGCTGATCTAGGGTGTAGTCATTAGTCCAGTCTTCCCTGCATCTAGCTGATCTAGGGTGTAATCATTAGTCCAACAGTATCACCTCTTACCTGCATCTAGCTGATCTAGGGTGTAATCATTAGTCCAGTCTTACATCTAGCTGATCTAGGGTGTAATCATTAGTCCAGTCTTCCCTGCATCTAGCTTATCTAGGTGTAGTTATTAGTCCAGTCTTCCCTGCATCTAGCTGATCTAGGGTGTAATCATTAGTTCAGTCTTCCCTGCATCTAGCTGATCTAGGTGTAGTCATTAGTCCAACAGTATCACCTCTTACCTGCATCTAGCTGATCTAGGGTGTAATCATTAGTCCAACAGTATCACCTCTTACCTGCATCTAGCTGATCTAGGGTGTAATCATTAGTCCAACAGTATCACCTCTTACCTGCATCTAGCTGATCTAGGGTGTAATCATTAGTCCAATAGTATCACCTCTTACCTGCATCTAGCTGATCTAGGGTGTAATCATTAGTCTAGTCTTACCTGCATCTAGCTGATCTAGGGTGTAGTCATTAGTCCAACAGTATCACCTCTTACCTGCATCTAGCTGATCTAGGGTGTAATCATTAGTCCAACAGTATCACCTCTTACCTGCATCTAGCTGATCTAGGGTGTAATCATTAGTCCAACAGTATCACCTCTTACCTGCATCTAGCTGATCTAGGGTGTAGTCATTAGTCCAACAGTATCACCTCTTACCTGCATCTAGCTGATCTAGGGTGTAATCATTAGTCCAACAGTATCACCTCTTACCTGCATCTAGCTGATCCAGGGTGTAGTCATTAGTCCAATCTTCCCTGCATCTAGCTGATCTAGGGTGTAGTCATTAGTCCAGTCTTCCCTGCATCTAGCTGATCTAGGGTGTAGTCATTAGTCCAGTCTTCCCTGCATCTAGCTGATCTAGGGTGTAGTCATTAGTCCAACAGTATCACCTCTTACCTGCATCTAGCTGATCTAGGGTGTAATCATTAGTCCAACAGTATCACCTCTTACCTGCATCTAGCTGATCTAGGGTGTAATCATTAGTCCAACAGTATCACCTCTTACCTGCATCTAGCTGATCTAGGGTGTAGTCATTAGTCCAATCTTCCTGCATCTAGCTGATCTAGGGTGTAGTCATTAGTCCAGTCTTCCCTGCATCTAGCTGATCTAGGGTGTAGTCATTAGTCCAGTCTTCCCTGCATCTAGCTGATCTAGGGTGTAGTCATTAGTCCAGTCTTCCCTGCATCTAGCTGATCTAGGGTGTAATCATTAGTCCAACAGTATCACCTCCTGCATCTAGCTGATCTAGGGTGTAGTCATCTATCTAGCTGATCTAGGGTGTAGTCATTAGTCCAGTCTTCCCTGCATCTAGCTGATCTAGGGTGTAGTCATTAGTCTAGCCTAGGGTCTTCTTCCTGCATCTAGCTTATCTAGGGTGTAGTTATTAGTCCAGTCTTCCTGCATCTAGCTGATCTAGGTGTAATCATTAGTTCAGTCTTCCTGCATCTAGCTGATCTAGGGTGTAGTCATTAGTCCAACAGTATCACCTCTTACCTGCATCTAGCTGATCTAGGGTGTAATCATTAGTCCAACAGTATCACCTCTTACCTGCATCTAGCTGATCTAGGGTGTAATCATTAGTCCAACAGTATCACCTCTTACCTGCATCTAGCTGATCTAGGGTGTAATCATTAGTCCAATAGTATCACCTCTTACCTGCATCTAGCTGATCTAGGGTGTAATCATTAGTCTAGTCTTACCTGCATCTAGCTGATCTAGGTGTAGTCATTAGTCCAACAGTATCACCTCTTACCTGCATCTAGCTGATCTAGGTGTAATCATTAGTCCAACAGTATCACCTCTTACCTGCATCTAGCTGATCTAGGGTGTAATCATTAGTCCAACAGTATCACCTCTTACCTGCATCTAGCTGATCTAGGTGTAGTCATTAGTCCAACAGTATCACCTCTTACCTGCATCTAGCTGATCTAGGGTGTAATCATTAGTCCAACAGTATCACCTCTTACCTGCATCTAGCTGATCCAGGGTGTAGTCATTAGTCCAACAGTATCACCTCTTACCTGCATCTAGCTGATCTAGGGTGTAATCATTAGTCCAACAGTATCACCTCTTACCTGCATCTAGCTGATCTAGGGTGTAGTCATTAGTCCAATCTTCCCTGCATCTAGCTGATCTAGGGTGTAGTCATTAGTCCAGTCTTCCCTGCATCTAGCTGATCTAGGGTGTAGTCATTAGTCCAGTCTTCCCTGCATCTAGCTGATCTAGGGTGTAGTCATTAGTCCAACAGTATCACCTCTTACCTGCATCTAGCTGATCTAGGGTGTAATCATTAGTCCAACAGTATCACCTCTTACCTGCATCTAGCTGATCTAGGGTGTAATCATTAGTCCAACAGTATCACCTCTTACCTGCATCTAGCTGATCTAGGGTGTAGTCATTAGTCCAATCTTCCCTGCATCTAGCTGATCTAGGGTGTAGTCATTAGTCCAGTCTTCCCTGCATCTAGCTGATCTAGGGTGTAGTCATTAGTCCAGTCTTCCCTGCATCTAGCTGATCTAGGGTGTAGTCATTAGTCCAGTCTTCCCTGCATCTAGCTGATCTAGGGTGTAATCATTAGTCCAACAGTATCACCGCTTACCTGCATCTAGCTGATCTAGGGTGTAATCATTAGTCCAGTCTTACCTGCATCTAGCTGATCTAGGGTGTAATCATTAGTCCAGTCTTCCCTGCATCTAGCTTATCTAGGGTGTAGTTATTAGTCCAGTCTTCCCTGCATCTAGCTGATCTAGGGTGTAATCATTAGTTCAGTCTTCCCTGCATCTAGCTGATCTAGGGTGTAGTCATTAGTCCAACAGTATCACCTCTTACCTGCATCTAGCTGATCTAGGGTGTAATCATTAGTCCAACAGTATCACCTCTTACCTGCATCTAGCTGATCTAGGGTGTAATCATTAGTCCAATAGTATCACCTCTTACCTGCATCTAGTTGATCTAGGGTGTAATCATTAGTCTAGTCTTACCTGCATCTAGCTGATCTAGGGTGTAGTCATTAGTCCAACAGTATCACCTCTTACCTGCATCTAGCTGATCTAGGGTGTAATCATTAGTCCAACAGTATCACCTCTTACCTGCATCTAGCTGATCTAGGGTGTAGTCATTAGTCCAACAGTATCACCTCTTACCTGCATCTAGCTGATCTAGGGTGTAGTCATTAGTCCAACAGTATCACCTCTTACCTGCATCTAGCTGATCTAGGTGTAGTCATTAGTCCAACAGTATCACCTCTTACCTGCATCTAGCTGATCTAGGTGTAATCATTAGTCCAACAGTATCACCTCTTACCTGCATCTAGCTGATCTAGGGTGTAGTCATTAGTCCAACAGTATCACCTCTTACCTGCATCTAGCTGATCTAGGGTGTAATCATTAGTCCAACAGTATCACCTCTTACCTGCATCTAGCTGATCTAGGGTGTAATCATTAGTCCAGTCTTTCCTGCATCTAGCTGATCTATGGTGTAGTTATTAGTCCAGTCTTCCCTGCATATAGCTGATCTAGGGTGTAGTCATTAGTCCAACAGTATCACCTCTTACCTGCATCTAGCTGATCTAGGGTGTAGTCATTAGTCCAACAGTATCACCTCTTACCTGCATCTAGCTGATCTAGGGTGTAATCATTAGTCTAGTCTTACCTGCATCTAGCTGATCTAGGGTGTAGTCATTAGTCAAACAGTATCACCTCTTACCTGCATCTAGCTGATCTAGGGTGTAATCATTAGTCCAACAGTATCACCTCTTACCTGCATCTAGCTGATCTAGGGTGTAGTCATTAGTCCAACAGTATCACCTCTTACCTGCATCTAGCTGATCTAGGGTGTAGTCATTAGTCCAACAGTATCATCTCTTACCTGCATCTAGCTGATCTAGGGTGTAGTCATTAGTCCAACAGTATCACCTCTTCCCTGCATCTAGCTGATCTAGGGTGTAGTCATTAGTCCAACAGTATCACCTCTTACCTGCATCTAGCTGATCTAGGGTGTATTCATTAGTCCAACAGTATCACCTCTTACCTGCATCTAGCTGATCTAGGGTGTAGTCATTAGTCCAACAGTATCACCTCTTACCTGCATCTAGCTGATCTAGGGTGTAGTCATTAGTCCAACAGTATCACCTCTTACCTGCATCTAGCTGATCTAGGGTGTAATCATTAGTCCAACAGTATCACCTCTTACCTGCATCTAGCTGATCTAGGGTGTAATCATTAGTCCAACAGTATCACCTCTTACCTGCATCTAGCTGATCTAGGGTGTAGTCATTAGTCCAACAGTATCACCTCTTACCTGCATCTAGCTGATCTAGGGTGTAGTCATTAGTCCAACGTCACCTCTTACCTGCATCTAGCTGATCTAGGGTGTAGTCATTAGTCCAACAGTATCACCTCTTACCTGCATCTAGCTGATCTAGGTGTAATCATTAGTCCAACAGTATCACCTCTTACCTGCATCTAGCTGATCTAGGGTGTAATCATTAGTCCAACAGTATCACCTCTTACCTGCATCTAGCTGATCTAGGGTGTATTCATTAGTCCAACAGTATCACCTCTTACCTGCATCTAGCTGATCTAGGGTGTAGTCATTAGTCCAGTCTTCCCTGCATCTAGCTGATCTAGGGTGTAGTCATTAGTCCAGTCTTCCCTGCATCTAGCTGATCTAGGGTGTAATCATTAGTCCAACAGTATCACCTCTTACCTGCATCTAGCTGATCTAGGGTGTAATCATTAGTCCAACAGTATCACCTCTTACCTGCATCTAGCTGATCTAGGGTGTAATCATTAGTCCAACAGTATCACCTCTTACCTGCATCTAGCTGATCTAGGGTGTAATCATTAGTCCAACAGTATCACCTCTTACCTGCATCTAGCTG
Source organism: Oncorhynchus nerka (assembly GCF_034236695.1). Classification (NCBI taxonomy): domain Eukaryota; kingdom Metazoa; phylum Chordata; class Actinopteri; order Salmoniformes; family Salmonidae; genus Oncorhynchus; species Oncorhynchus nerka. The sequence continues at coordinate 78,205 of NW_027040440.1, forward strand.
ATCTAGGGTGTATTCATTAGTCCAACAGTAACACCTCTTACCTGCATCTAGCTGATCTAGGGTGTAGTCATTAGTCCAGTCTTCCCTGCATCTAGCTGATCTAGGGTGTAGTCATTAGTCCAGTCTTCCCTGCATCTAGCTGATCTAGGGTGTAGTCATTAGTCCAACAGTATCACCTCTTACCTGCATCTAGCTGATCTAGGGTGTAATCATTAGTCCAACAGTATCACCTCTTACCTGCATCTAGCTGATCTAGGGTGTAGTCATTAGTCCAACAGTGTCACCTCTTACCTGCATCTAGCTGATCTAGGGTGTAATCATTAGTCCAACAGTATCACCTCTTACCTGCATCTAGCTGATCTAGGGTGTAGTCATTAGTCCAATCTTCCCTGCATCTAGCTGATCTAGGGTGTAGTCATTAGTCCAGTCTTCCCTGCATCTAGCTGATCTAGGGTGTAGTCATTAGTCCAGTCTTCCCTGCATCTAGCTGATCTAGGGTGTAGTCATTAGTCCAACAGTATCACCTCTTACCTGCATCTAGCTGATCTAGGGTGTAATCATTAGTCCAACAGTATCACCTCTTACCTGCATCTAGCTGATCTAGGGTGTAATCATTAGTCCAACAGTATCACCTCTTACCTGCATCTAGCTGATCTAGGGTGTAGTCATCATTAGTGCATCTAGCTGATCAGGGTGTAGTCATTAGTCCAGTCTTCCCTGCATCTAGCTGATCTAGGGTGTAGTCATTAGTCCAGTCTTCCTGCATCTAGCTGATCTAGGGTGTAGTCATTAGTCCAGTCTTCCCTGCATCTAGCTGATCTAGGGTGTAGTCATTCTTCCAGTCTTCCCTGCATCTAGCTGATCTAGGGTGTAATCATTAGTCCAACAGTATCACCTCTTACCTGCATCTAGCTGATCTAGGGTGTAATCATTAGTCCAGTCTTCCCTGCATCTAGCTGATCTAGGGTGTAGTCATTCTTCCAGTCTTCCCTGCATATAGCTGATCTAGGGTGTAGTCATTAGTCCAACAGTATCACCTCTTACCTGCATCTAGCTGATCTAGGGTGTAGTCATTAGTCCAACAGTATCACCTCTTACCTGCATCTAGCTGATCTAGGGTGTAATCATTAGTCTAGTCTTACCTGCATCTAGCTGATCTAGGGTGTAGTCATTAGTCAAACAGTATCACCTCTTACCTGCATCTAGCTGATCTAGGGTGTAATCATTAGTCCAACAGTATCACCTCTTACCTGCATCTAGCTGATCTAGGGTGTAGTCATTAGTCCAACAGTATCACCTCTTACCTGCATCTAGCTGATCTAGGGTGTAGTCATTAGTCCAACAGTATCATCTCTTACCTGCATCTAGCTGATCTAGGGTGTAGTCATTAGTCCAATCTTCCCTGCATCTAGCTGATCTAGGGTGTAGTCATTAGTCCAGTCTTCCCTGCATCTAGCTGATCTAGGGTGTAGTCATTAGTCCAGTCTTCCCTGCATCTAGCTGATCTAGGGTGTAGTCATTAGTCCAGTCTTCCCTGCATCTAGCTGAGGGTGTATCATTCTTCCAGTCTTCCCTGCATCTAGCTGATCTAGGGTGTAATCATTAGTCCAACAGTATCACCTCTTACCTGCATCTAGCTGATCTAGGGTGTAATCATTAGTCCAATCTAGTGATCTAGGGTGTAGTTATTAGTCCAGTCTTCCCTGCATATAGCTGATCTAGGGTGTAGTCATTAGTCCAACAGTATCACCTCTTACCTGCATCTAGCTGATCTAGGGTGTAGTCATTAGTCCAACAGTATCACCTCTTACCTGCATCTAGCTGATCTAGGGTGTAATCATTAGTCTATCTTAGCTGATCTAGGTGTAGTCAAGTCAAACAGTATCACCTCTTACCTGCATCTAGCTGATCTAGGGTGTAATCATTAGTCCAACAGTATCACCTCTTACCTGCATCTAGCTGATCTAGGGTGTAGTCATTAGTCCAACAGTATCACCTCTTACCTGCATCTAGCTGATCTAGGGTGTAGTCATTAGTCCAACAGTATCATCTCTTACCTGCATCTAGCTGATCTAGGGTGTAGTCATTAGTCCAACAGTATCACCTCTTACCTGCATCTAGCTGATCTAGGGTGTAGTCATTAGTCCAACAGTATCACCTCTTACCTGCATCTAGCTGATCTAGGGTGTATTCATTAGTCCAACAGTATCACCTCTTACCTGCATCTAGCTGATCTAGGGTGTAGTCATTAGTCCAACAGTATCACCTCTTACCTGCATCTAGCTGATCTAGGGTGTAGTCATTAGTCCAACAGTATCACCTCTTACCTGCATCTAGCTGATCTAGGGTGTAGTCATTAGTCCAACAGTATCACCTCTTACCTGCATCTAGCTGATCTAGGGTGTAATCATTAGTCCAACAGTATCACCTCTTACCTGCATCTAGCTGATCTAGGGTGTAGTCATTAGTCCAACAGTATCACCTCTTACCTGCATCTAGCTGATCTAGGGTGTAATCATTAGTCCAACAGTATCACCTCTTACCTGCATCTAGCTGATCTAGGGTGTAATCATTAGTCCAACAGTATCACCTCTTACCTGCATCTAGCTGATCTAGGGTGTAGTCATTAATCCAGTCTTCCCTGCATCTAGCTGATCTAGGGTGTAGTCATTAGTCCAGTCTTCCCTGCATCTAGCTGATCTAGGGTGTAGTCATTAGTCCAACAGTATCACCTCTTACCTGCATCTAGCTGATCTAGGGTGTAATCATTAGTCCAACAGTATCACCTCTTACCTGCATCTAGCTGATCTAGGGTGTAATCATTAGTCCAACAGTATCACCTCTTACCTGCATCTAGCTGATCTAGGGTGTAATCATTAGTCCAACAGTATCACCTCTTACCTGCATCTAGCTGATCTAGGTGTAGTCATTAGTCCAATCTTCCCTGCATCTAGCTGATCTAGGTGTAGAACATTAGTCCAGTCTTCCTGCATCTAGCTGATCTAGGTGTAGTCATTAGTCCAGTCTTCCCTGCATCTAGCTGATCTAGGTGTAGTCATTAGTCCAACAGTATCACCTCTTACCTGCATCTAGCTGATCTAGGGTGTAATCATTAGTCCAACAGTATCACCTCTTACCTGCATCTAGCTGATCTAGGGTGTAATCATTAGTCCAACAGTATCACCTCTTACCTGCATCTAGCTGATCTAGGGTGTAATCATTAGTCCAACAGTATCACCTCTTACCTGCATCTAGCTGATCTAGGGTGTAATCATTAGTCCAACAGTATCACCTCTTACCTGCATCTAGCTGATCTAGGGTGTAGTCATTAGTCCAATCTTCCCTGCATCTAGCTGATCTAGGGTGTAGTCATTAGTCCAGTCTTCCCTGCATCTAGCTGATCTAGGGTGTAGTCATTAGTCCAGTCTTCCCTGCATCTAGCTGATCTAGGGTGTAGTCATTAGTCCAACAGTATCACCTCTTACCTGCATCTAGCTGATCTAGGGTGTAATCATTAGTCCAACAGTATCACCTCTTCCCTGCATCTAGCTGATATAGGGTGTAGTCATTAGTCCAGTCTTCCCTGCATCTAGCTGATCTAGGGTGTAGTCATTAGTCCAGTCTTCCCTGCATCTAGCTGATCTAGGGTGTAGTCATTAGTCCAGTCTTCCCTGCATCTAGCTGATCTAGGGTGTAATCATTAGTCCAACAGTATCACCTCTTACCTGCATCTAGCTGATCTAGGGTGTAGTCATTAGTCCAACAGTATCACCTCTTACCTGCATCTAGCTGATCTAGGGTGTAATCATTAGTCCAACAGTATCACCTCTTACCTGCATCTAGCTGATCTAGGGTGTAATCATTAGTCCAACAGTATCACCTCTTACCTGCATCTAGCTGATCTAGGGTGTAGTCATTAGTCCAGTCTTCCCTGCATCTAGCTGATCTAGGGTGTAGTCATTCTTCCAGTCTTCCCTGCATCTAGCTGATCTAGGGTGTAATCATTAGTCCAACAGTATCACCTCTTACCTGCATCTAGCTGATCTAGGGTGTAATCATTAGTCCAACAGTATCACCTCTTACCTGCATCTAGCTGATCTAGGGTGTAATCATTAGTCCAGTCTTCCCTGCATCTAGTGATCTACCAGTCTTCCCTGCATATAGCTGATCTAGGGTGTAGTCATTAGTCCAACAGTATCACCTCTTACCTGCATCTAGCTGATCTAGGGTGTAGTCATTAGTCAAACAGTATCACCTCTTACCTGCATCTAGCTGATCTAGGGTGTAATCATTAGTCCAACAGTATCACCTCTTTCCTGCATCTAGCTGATCTAGGGTGTAGTCATTAGTCCAACAGTATCACCTCTCACCTGCATCTAGCTGATCTAGGGTGTAGTCATTAGTCCAACAGTATCATCTCTTACCTGCATCTAGCTGATCTAGGGTGTAGTCATTAGTCCAACAGTATCACCTCTTACCTGCATCTAGCTGATCTAGGGTGTAGTCATTAGTCCAACAGTATCACCTCTTACCTGCATCTAGCTGATCTAGGGTGTATTCATTAGTCCAACAGTATCACCTCTTACCTGCATCTAGCTGATCTAGGGTGTAGTCATTAGTCCAACAGTATCATCTCTTACCTGCATCTAGCTGATCTAGGGTGTAGTCATTAGTCCAACAGTATCACCTCTTACCTGCATCTAGCTGATCTAGGGTGTAGTCATTAGTCCAACAGTATCACCTCTTACCTGCATCTAGCTGATCTAGGGTGTATTCATTAGTCCAACAGTATCACCTCTTACCTGCATCTAGCTGATCTAGGGTGTAGTCATTAGTCCAACAGTATCACCTCTTACCTGCATCTAGCTGATCTAGGTGTAGTCATTAGTCCAACAGTATCACCTCTTACCTGCATCTAGCTGATCTAGGGTGTAGTCATTAGTCCAACAGTATCACCTCTTACCTGCATCTAGCTGATCTAGGGTGTAATCATTAGTCCAACAGTATCACCTCTTACCTGCATCTAGCTGATCTAGGGTGTAGTCATTAGTCCAACAGTATCACCTCTTACCTGCATCTAGCTGATCTAGGGTGTAATCATTAGTCCAACAGTATCACCTCTTACCTGCATCTAGCTGATCTAGGGTGTAGTCATTAGTCCAACAGTATCACCTCTTACCTGCATCTAGCTGATCTAGGGTGTAGTCATTAGTCCAACAGTATCACCTCTTACCTGCATCTAGCTGATCTAGGGTGTAGTCATTAGTCCAACAGTATCACCTCTTACCTGCATCTAGCTGATCTAGGGTGTAGTCATTAGTCCAACAGTATCACCTCTTACCTGCATCTAGCTGATCTAGGTGTAATCATTAGTCCAACAGTATCACCTCTTACCTGCATCTAGCTGATCTAGGGTGTAATCATTAGTCCAACAGTATCACCTCTTACCTGCATCTAGCTGATCTAGGGTGTAGTCATTAGTCCAACAGTATCACCTCTTACCTGCATCTAGCTGATCTAGGGTGTAATCATTAGTCCAACAGTATCACCTCTTACCTGCATCTAGCTGATCTAGGGTGTAATCATTAGTCCAACAGTATCACCTCTTACCTGCATCTAGCTGATCTAGGTGTAATCATTAGTCCAACAGTATCACCTCTTACCTGCATCTAGCTGATCTAGGGTGTAGTCATTAGTCCAATCTTCCCTGCATCTAGCTGATCTAGGGTGTAGTCATTAGTCCAGTCTTCCCTGCATCTAGCTGATCTAGGGTCTTAGTCCAGTCTTCCCTGCATCTAGCTGATCTAGGGTGTAGTCATTAGTCCAACAGTATCACCTCTTACCTGCATCTAGCTGATCTAGGGTGTAATCATTAGTCCAACAGTATCACCTCTTACCTGCATCTAGCTGATCTAGGGTGTAATCATTTGTCCAACAGTATCACCTCTTACCTGCATCTAGCTGATCTAGGGTGTAGTCATTAGTCCAATCTTCCCTGCATCTAGCTGATCTAGGGTGTAGTCATTAGTCCAGTCTTCCCTGCATCTAGCTGATCTAGGGTGTAGTCATTAGTCCAGTCTTCCTGCATCTAGCTGATCTAGGGTGTAGTCATTAGTCCAACAGTATCACCTCTTACCTGCATCTAGCTGATCTAGGGTGTAATCATTAGTCCAACAGTATCACCTCTTACCTGCATCTAGCTGATCTAGGGTGTAATCATTAGTCCAACAGTATCACCTCTTACCTGCATCTAGCTGATCTAGGGTGTAGTCATTAGTCAAACAGTATCACCTCTTACCTGCATCTAGCTGATCTAGGTGTAATCATTAGTCCAACAGTATCACCTCTTACCTGCATCTAGCTGATCTAGGGTGTAATCATTAGTCCAACAGTATCACCTCTTACCTGCATCTAGCTGATCTAGGGTGTAATCATTAGTCCAACAGTATCACCTCTTACCTGCATCTAGCTGATCTAGGGTGTAATCATTAGTCCAACAGTATCACCTCTTACCTGCATCTAGCTGATCTAGGGTGTAATCATTAGTCCAACAGTATCACCTCTTACCTGCATCTAGCTGATCTAGGGTGTAGTCATTAGTCCAATCTTCCCTGCATCTAGCTGATCTAGGGTGTAGTCATTAGTCCAGTCTTCCCTGCATCTAGCTGATCTAGGGTGTAGTCATTAGTCCAGTCTTCCCTGCATCTAGCTGATCTAGGGTGTAGTCATTAGTCCAACAGTATCACCTCTTACCTGCATCTAGCTGATCTAGGGTGTAATCATTAGTCCAACAGTATCACCTCTTACCTGCATCTAGCTGATCTAGGGTGTAATCATTAGTCCAACAGTATCACCTCTTACCTGCATCTAGCTGATCTAGGGTGTAGTCATTAGTCAAACAGTATCACCTCTTACCTGCATCTAGCTGATCTAGGGTGTAGTCATTAGTCAAACAGTATCACCTCTTACCTGCATCTAGCTGATCTAGGGTGTAATCATTAGTCCAACAGTATCACCTCTTTCCTGCATCTAGCTGATCTAGGGTGTAGTCATTAGTCCAACAGTATCACCTCTCACCTGCATCTAGCTGATCTAGGGTGTAGTCATTAGTCCAACAGTATCATCTCTTACCTGCATCTAGCTGATCTAGGGTGTAGTCATTAGTCCAACAGTATCACCTCTTACCTGCATCTAGCTGATCTAGGGTGTAGTCATTAGTCCAACAGTATCACCTCTTACCTGCATCTAGCTGATCTAGGGTGTATTCATTAGTCCAACAGTATCACCTCTTACCTGCATCTAGCTGATCTAGGGTGTAGTCATTAGTCCAACAGTATCATCTCTTACCTGCATCTAGCTGATCTAGGGTGTAGTCATTAGTCCAACAGTATCACCTCTTACCTGCATCTAGCTGATCTAGGGTGTAGTCATTAGTCCAACAGTATCACCTCTTACCTGCATCTAGCTGATCTAGGGTGTATTCATTAGTCCAACAGTATCACCTCTTACCTGCATCTAGCTGATCTAGGGTGTAGTCATTAGTCCAACAGTATCACCTCTTACCTGCATCTAGCTGATCTAGGGTGTAGTCATTAGTCCAACAGTATCACCTCTTACCTGCATCTAGCTGATCTAGGGTGTAGTCATTAGTCCAACAGTATCACCTCTTACCTGCATCTAGCTGATCTAGGGTGTAATCATTAGTCCAACAGTATCACCTCTTACCTGCATCTAGCTGATCTAGGGTGTAGTCATTAGTCAAACAGTATCACCTCTTACCTGCATCTAGCTGATCTAGGGTGTAATCATTAGTCCAACAGTATCACCTCTTACCTGCATCTAGCTGATCTAGGGTGTAGTCATTAGTCCAACAGTATCACCTCTTACCTGCATCTAGCTGATCTAGGTGTAGTCATTAGTCCAACAGTATCACCTCTTACCTGCATCTAGCTGATCTAGGGTGTAGTCATTAGTCCAACAGTATCACCTCTTACCTGCATCTAGCTGATCTAGGGTGTAGTCATTAGTCCAACAGTATCACCTCTTACCTGCATCTAGCTGATCTAGGGTGTAATCATTAGTCCAACAGTATCACCTCTTACCTGCATCTAGCTGATCTAGGGTGTAATCATTAGTCCAACAGTATCACCTCTTACCTGCATCTAGCTGATCTAGGGTGTAATCATTAGTCCAACAGTATCACCTCTTACCTGCATCTAGCTGATCTAGGGTGTAGTCATTAGTCCAACAGTATCACCTCTTACCTGCATCTAGCTGATCTAGGTGTAATCATTAGTCCAACAGTATCACCTCTTACCTGCATCTAGCTGATCTAGGGTGTAATCATTAGTCCAACAGTATCACCTCTTACCTGCATCTAGCTGATCTAGGGTGTAATCATTAGTCCAGTCTTCCATGCATCTAGCTGATCTAGGGTGTAGTCATTAGTCCAACAGTATCACCTCTTACCTGCATCTAGCTGATCTAGGGTGTAGTCATTAGTCCAGTCTTCCCTGCACAGTGATCTAGGTGTCATTAGTCCAGTCTTCCTGCATCTAGCTGATCTAGGGTGTAGTCATTAGTCCAACAGTATCACCTCTTACCTGCATCTAGCTGATCTAGGTGTAATCATTAGTCCAACAGTATCACCTCTTACCTGCATCTAGCTGATCTAGGTGTAATCATTAGTCCAACAGTATCACCTCTTACCTGCATCTAGCTGATCTAGGGTGTAATCATTAGTCCAACAGTATCACCTCTTACCTGCATCTAGCTGATCTAGGGTGTAGTCATTAGTCCAACAGTATCACCTCTTACCTGCATCTAGCTGATCTAGGGTGTAATCATTAGTCCAACAGTATCACCTCTTACCTGCATCTAGCTGATCTAGGGTGTAATCATTAGTCCAACAGTATCACCTCTTACCTGCATCTAGCTGATCTAGGGTGTAATCATTAGTCCAACAGTATCACCTCTTACCTGCATCTAGCTGATCTAGGTGTAGTCATTAGTCAAACAGTATCACCTCTTACCTGCATCTAGCTGATCTAGGGTGTAATCATTAGTCCAACAGTATCACCTCTTACCTGCATCTAGCTGATCTAGGGTGTAATCATTAGTCCAACAGTATCACCTCTTACCTGCATCTAGCTGATCTAGGGTGTAATCATTAGTCCAACAGTATCACCTCTTACCTGCATCTAGCTGATCTAGGGTGTAATCATTAGTCCAACAGTATCACCTCTTACCTGCATCTAGCTGATCTAGGTGTAATCATTAGTCCAACATCTAGTGATCTAGGGTGTAGTCCCAACAGTATCACCTTACCTGCATCTAGCTGATCTAGGTGTAGTCATTAGTCCAGTCTTCCCTGCATCTAGCTGATCTAGGTGTAGTCATTAGTCCAGTCTTCCCTGCATCTAGCTGATCTAGGGTGTAGTCATTAGTCCAACAGTATCACCTCTTACCTGCATCTAGCTGATCTAGGGTGTAATCATTAGTCCAACAGTATCACCTCTTACCTGCATCTAGCTGATCTAGGTGTAATCATTAGTCCAGTCTTCCATGCATCTAGCTGATCTAGGTGTAGTCATTAGTCCAACAGTATCACCTCTTACCTGCATCTAGCTGATCTAGGGTGTAGTCATTTCCCTGCATCTAGCTGATCTAGGTGTAGTCATTAGTCCAGTCTTCCCTGCATCTAGCTGATTTAGGGTGTAGTCATTAGTCCAACAGTATCACCTCTTACCTGCATCTAGCTGATCTAGGGTGTAATCATTAGTCCAACAGTATCACCTCTTACCTGCATCTAGCTGTCTAGGTGTAATCATTAGTCCAACAGTATCACCTCTTACCTGCATCTAGCTGATCTAGGGTGTAATCATTAGTCCAACAGTATCACCTCTTACCTGCATCTAGCTGATCTAGGGTGTAATCATTAGTCCAACAGTATCACCTCTTACCTGCATCTAGCTGATCTAGGTGTAGTCATTAGTCCAACAGTATCACCTCTTACCTGCATCTAGCTGATCTAGGGTGTAGTCATTAGTCCAACAGTATCACCTCTTACCTGCATCTAGCTGATCTAGGTGTAGTCATTAGTCCAACAGTATCACCTCTTACCTGCATCTAGCTGATCTAGGGTGTAGTCATTAGTCCAACAGTATCACCTCCCTGCATCTAGCTGATCTAGGGTGTAATCATTAGTCCAACAGTATTACCTGCATCTAGCTGATCTAGGGTGTAATCATTAGTCCAACAGTATCACCTCTTACCTGCATCTAGCTGATCTAGGGTGTAATCATTAGTCCAACAGTATCACCTCTTACCTGCATCTAGCTGATCTAGGGTGTAGTCATTAGTCCAACAGTATCACCTCTTACCTGCATCTAGCTGATCTAGGGTGTAATCATTAGTCCAACAGTATCACCTCTTACCTGCATCTAGCTGATCTAGGGTGTAATCATTAGTCCAGTCTTCCAATCTAGCTGATCTAGGGTGTAGTCATTAGTCCAACAGTATCACCTCTTACCTGCATCTAGCTGATCTAGGGTGTATTAGTCATTTCCCTCATCTAGCTGATCTAGGTGTAGTCATTAGTCCAGTCTTCCCTGCATCTAGCTGATCTAGGTGTAGTCATTAGTCCAACAGTATCACCTCTTACCTGCATCTAGCTGATCTAGGTGTAATCATTAGTCCAACAGTATCACCTCTTACCTGCATCTAGCTGATCTAGGGTGTAATCATTAGTCCAACAGTATCACCTCTTACCTGCATCTAGCTGATCTAGGGTGTAATCATTAGTCCAACAGTATCACCTCTTACCTGCATCTAGCTGATCTAGGGTGTAATCATTAGTCCAACAGTATCACCTCTTACCTGCATCTAGCTGATCTAGGGTGTAGTCATTAGTCCAACAGTATCACCTCTTACCTGCATCTAGCTGATCTAGGGTGTAGTCATTAGTCCAACAGTATCACCTCTTACCTGCATCTAGCTGATCTAGGGTGTAGTCATTAGTCCAACAGTATCACCTCTTACCTGCATCTAGCTGATCTAGGGTGTAATCATTAGTCCAACAGTATCACCTCTTACCTGCATCTAGCTGATCTAGGGTGTAATCATTAGTCCAACAGTATCACCTCTTACCTGCATCTAGCTGATCTAGGGTGTAATCATTAGTCCAACAGTATCACCTCTTACCTGCATCTAGCTGATCTAGGTGTAGTCATTAGTCCAACAGTATCACCTCTTACCTGCATCTAGCTGATCTAGGTGTAATCATTAGTCCAACAGTATCACCTCTTACCTGCATCTAGCTGATCTAGGGTGTAATCATTAGTCCAACAGTATCACCTCTTACCTGCATCTAGCTGATCTAGGGTGTAATCATTAGTCCAGTCTTCCATGCATCTAGCTGATCTAGGGTGTAGTCATTAGTCCAACAGTATCACCTCTTACCTGCATCTAGCTGATCTAGGGTGTAGTCATTAGTCCAGTCTTCCCTGCATCTAGCTGATCTAGGTGTAGTCTTAGTCCAGTCTTCCCTTCATCTAGCTGATCTAGGGTGTAGTCATTAGTCCAACAGTATCACCTCTTACCTGCATCTAGCTGATCTAGGGTGTAATCATTAGTCCAACAGTATCACCTCTTACCTGCATCTAGCTGATCTAGGGTGTAATCATTAGTCCAACAGTATCACCTCTTACCTGCATCTAGCTGATCTAGGTGTAATCATTAGTCCAACAGTATCACCTCTTACCTGCATCTAGCTGATCTAGGGTGTAGTCATTAGTCAAACAGTATCTACCTGCATCTAGCTGATCTAGGGTGTAATCATTAGTCCAACAGTATCACCTCTTACCTGCATCTAGCTGATCTAGGGTGTAATCATTAGTCCAACAGTATCACCTCTTACCTGCATCTAGCTGATCTAGGGTGTAATCATTAGTCCAACAGTATCACCTCTTACCTGCATCTAGCTGATCTAGGGTGTAATCATTAGTCCAACAGTATCACCTCTTACCTGCATCTAGCTGATCTAGGTGTAATCATTAGTCCAGTCTTCCATGCATCTAGCTGATCTAGGGTGTAGTCATTAGTCCAACAGTATCACCTCTTACCTGCATCTAGCTGATCTAGGGTGTAGTCATTAGTCCAACAGTATCACCTCTTCCTGCATCTAGCTGATCTAGGGTGTAGTCATTAGTCCAACAGTATCACCTCTTACCTGCATCTAGCTGATCTAGGGTGTAATCATTAGTCCAACAGTATCACCTCTTACCTGCATCTAGCTGATCTAGGGTGTAATCATTAGTCCAACAGTATCACCTCTTACCTGCATCTAGCTGATCTAGGTGTAATCATTAGTCCAACAGTATCACCTCTTACCTGCATCTAGCTGATCTAGGGTGTAGTCATTAGTCCAACAGTATCACCTCTCCCTGCATCTAGCTGATCTAGGGTGTAATCATTAGTCCAACAGTATCACCTCTTACCTGCATCTAGCTGATCTAGGGTGTAATCATTAGTCCAACAGTCTCTTACCTGCATCTAGCTGATCTAGGGTGTAATCATTAGTCCAACAGTATCACCTCTTACCTGCATCTAGCTGATCTAGGGTGTAATCATTAGTCCAACAGTATCACCTCTTACCTGCATCTAGCTGATCTAGGGTGTAGTCATTAGTCCAACTTCCCTGCATCTAGTAGGTGTAGTCATTAGTCCAGTCTTCCCTGCATCTAGCTGATCTAGGGGTGTAGTCATTAGTCCAGTCTTCCCTGCATCTAGCTGATCTAGGGTGTAGTCATTAGTCCAACAGTATCACCTCTTACCTGCATCTAGCTGATCTAGGTGTAATCATTAGTCCAACAGTATCACCTCTTACCTGCATCTAGCTGATCTAGGGTGTAATCATTAGTCCAACAGTATCACCTCTTACCTGCATCTAGCTGATCTAGGGTGTAATCATTAGTCCAACAGTATCACCTCTTACCTGCATCTAGCTGATCTAGGGTGTAGTCATTAGTCCAACAGTATCACCTCTTACCTGCATCTAGCTGATCTAGGTGTAGTCATTAGTCCAACAGTATCACCTCTTACCTGCATCTAGCTGATCTAGGTGTAGTCATTAGTCCAACAGTCCCTGCATCTAGCTGATCTAGGTGTATCATTAGTCCAACAGTATCACCTCTACCTGCATCTAGCTGATCTAGGGTGTAATCATTAGTCCAACAGTATCACCTCTTACCTGCATCTAGCTGATCTAGGGTGTAATCATTAGTCCAACAGTATCACCTCTTACCTGCATCTAGCTGATCTAGGGTGTAGTCATTAGTCCAACAGTATCACCTCTTACCTGCATCTAGCTGATCTAGGGTGTAATCATTAGTCCAACAGTATCACCTCTTACCTGCATCTAGCTGATCTAGGGTGTAATCATTAGTCCAACAGTATCACCTCTTACCTGCATCTAGCTGATCTAGGGTGTAATCATTAGTCCAGTCTTCCATGCATCTAGCTGATCTAGGGTGTAGTCATTAGTCCAACAGTATCACCTCTTACCTGCATCTAGCTGATCTAGGGTGTAGTCATTAGTCCAGTCTTCCCTGCATCTAGCTGATCTAGGGTGTAGTCATTAGTCCAGTCTTCCCTGCATCTAGCTGATCTAGGGTGTAGTCATTAGTCCAACAGTATCACCTCTTACCTGCATCTAGCTGATCTAGGGTGTAATCATTAGTCCAACAGTATCACCTCTTACCTGCATCTAGCTGATCTAGGGTGTAATCATTAGTCCAACAGTATCACCTCTTACCTGCATCTAGCTGATCTAGGGTGTAGTCATTAGTCCAACAGTATCACCTCTTACCTGCATCTAGCTGATCTAGGGTGTAGTCATTAGTCAAACAGTCACCTCTTACCTGCATCTAGCTGATCTAGGTGTAGTCATTAGTCCAACAGTATCACCTCTTACCTGCATCTAGCTGATCTAGGTGTAATCATTAGTCCAACAGTATCACCTCTTACCTGCATCTAGCTGATCTAGGGTGTAATCATTAGTCCAACAGTATCACCTCTTACCTGCATCTAGCTGATCTAGGGTGTAATCATTAGTCCAACAGTATCACCTCTTACCTGCATCTAGCTGATCTAGGGTGTAGTCATTAGTCCAATCTTCCCTGCATCTAGCTGATCTAGGGTGTAGTCATTAGTCCAGTCTTCCCTGCATCTAGCTGATCTAGGGTGTAGTCATTAGTCCAGTCTTCCCTGCATCTAGCTGATCTAGGGTGTAGTCATTAGTCCAACAGTATCACCTCTTACCTGCATCTAGCTGATCTAGGGTGTAATCATTAGTCCAACAGTATCACCTCTTACCTGCATCTAGCTGATCTAGGGTGTAATCATTAGTCCAACAGTATCACCTCTTACCTGCATCTAGCTGATCTAGGGTGTAGTCATTAGTCAAACAGTATCACCTCTTACCTGCATCTAGCTGATCTAGGGTGTAGTCATTAGTCAACAGTATCACCTCTTACCTGCATCTAGCTGATCTAGGGTGTAATCATTAGTCCAACAGTATCACCTCTTACCTGCATCTAGCTGATCTAGGGTGTAATCATTAGTCCAACAGTATCACCTCTTACCTGCATCTAGCTGATCTAGGGTGTAATCATTAGTCCAACAGTATCACCTCTTACCTGCATCTAGCTGATCTAGGTGTAGTCATTAGTCCAATCTTCCCTGCATCTAGCTGATCTAGGTGTAGTCATTAGTCCAGTCTTCCCTGCATCTAGCTGATCTAGGGTGTATCATTAGTCCAGTCTTCCCTGCATCTAGCTGATCTAGGGTGTAGTCATTAGTCCAACAGTATCACCTCTTACCTGCATCTAGCTGATCTAGGGTGTAATCATTAGTCCAACAGTATCACCTCTTACCTGCATCTAGCTGATCTAGGGTGTAATCATTAGTCCAACAGTATCACCTCTTACCTGCATCTAGCTGATCTAGGGTGTAATCATTAGTCCAACAGTATCACCTCTTACCTGCATCTAGCTGATCTAGGGTGTAATCATTAGTCCAACAGTATCACCTCTTACCTGCATCTAGCTGATCTAGGGTGTAATCATTAGTCCAACAGTATCACCTCTTACCTGCATCTAGCTGATCTAGGGTGTAGTCATTAGTCCAATCTTCCCTGCATCTAGCTGATCTAGGGTGTAGTCATTAGTCCAGTCTTCCCTGCATCTAGCTGATCTAGGGTGTAGTCATTAGTCCAGTCTTCCCTGCATCTAGCTGATCTAGGGTGTAGTCATTAGTCCAACAGTATCACCTCTTACCTGCATCTAGCTGATCTAGGGTGTAATCATTAGTCCAACAGTATCACCTCTTACCTGCATCTAGCTGATCTAGGGTGTAATCATTAGTCCAACAGTATCACCTCTTACCTGCATCTAGCTGATCTAGGGTGTAGTCATTAGTCCAGTATCACCTCTTACCTGCATCTAGCTGATCTAGGGTGTAGTCATTAGTCAAACAGTATCACCTCTTACCTGCATCTAGCTGATCTAGGGTGTAATCATTAGTCCAACAGTATCACCTCTTTCCTGCATCTAGCTGATCTAGGGTGTAATCATTAGTCCAACAGTATCACCTCTTACCTGCATCTAGCTGATCTAGGGTGTAGTCATTAGTCCAACAGTATCACCTCTTACCTGTGATCTAGGGTGTATTCATTAGTCCAACAGTATCACCTCTTACCTGCATCTAGCTGATCTAGGGTGTAGTCATTAGTCCAACAGTATCACCTCTTACCTGCATCTAGCTGATCTAGGGTGTAGTCATTAGTCCAACAGTATCACCTCTTACCTGCATCTAGCTGATCTAGGTGTAGTCATTAGTCCAACAGTATCACCTCTTACCTGCATCTAGCTGATCTAGGTGTATCATTAGTCCAACAGTATCACCTCTTACCTGCATCTAGCTGATCTAGGTGTAGTCATTAGTCCAACAGTATCACCTCTTACCTGCATCTAGCTGATCTAGGGTGTAGTCATTAGTCCAACAGTATCACCTCTTACCTGCATCTAGCTGATCTAGGGTGTAGTCATTAGTCCAACAGTATCACCTCTTACCTGCATCTAGCTGATCTAGGGTGTAATCATTAGTCCAACAGTATCACCTCTTACCTGCATCTAGCTGATCTAGGGTGTAGTCATTAGTCCAACAGTATCACCTCTTACCTGCATCTAGCTGATCTAGGGTGTAATCATTAGTCCAACAGTATCACCTCTTACCTGCATCTAGCTGATCTAGGGTGTAGTCATTAGTCCAACAGTATCACCTCTTACCTGCATCTAGCTGATCTAGGGTGTAGTCATTAGTCCAACAGTATCACCTCTTACCTGCATCTAGCTGATCTAGGGTGTAGTCATTAGTCCAACAGTATCACCTCTTACCTGCATCTAGCTGATCTAGGGTGTAGTCATTAGTCCAACAGTATCACCTCTTACCTGCATCTAGCTGATCTAGGGTGTAATCATTAGTCCAACAGTATCTTACCTGCATCTAGCTGATCTAGGGTGTAATCATTAGTCCAACAGTATCACCTCTTACCTGCATCTAGCTGATCTAGGGTGTAATCATTAGTCCAACAGTATCACCTCTTACCTGCATCTAGCTGATCTAGGGTGTAGTCATTAGTCCAACAGTATCACCTCTTACCTGCATCTAGCTGATCTAGGGTGTAATCATTAGTCCAACAGTATCACCTCTTACCTGCATCTAGCTGATCTAGGGTGTAATCATTAGTCCAACAGTATCACCTCTTACCTGCATCTAGCTGATCTAGGGTGTAATCATTAGTCCAGTCTTCCATGCATCTAGCTGATCTAGGGTGTAGTCATTAGTCCAACAGTATCACCTCTTACCTGCATCTAGCTGATCTAGGGTGTAGTCATTAGTCCAGTCTTCCCTGCATCTAGCTGATCTAGGGTGTAGTCATTAGTCCAGTCTTCCCTGCATCTAGCTGATCTAGGTGTAGTCATTAGTCCAACAGTATCACCTCTTACCTGCATCTAGCTGATCTAGGGTGTAATCATTAGTCCAACAGTATCACCTCTTACCTGCATCTAGCTGATCTAGGGTGTAATCATTAGTCCAACAGTATCACCTCTTACCTGCATCTAGCTGATCTAGGGTGTAATCATTTGTCCAACAGTATCACCTCTTACCTGCATCTAGCTGATCTAGGGTGTAGTCATTAGTCCAATCTTCCCTGCATCTAGCTGATCTAGGGTGTAGTCATTAGTCCAGTCTTCCCTGCATCTAGCTGATCTAGGGTGTAGTCATTAGTCCAGTCTTCCCTGCATCTAGCTGATCTAGGGTGTAGTCATTAGTCCAACAGTATCACCTCTTACCTGCATCTAGCTGATCTAGGGTGTAATCATTAGTCCAACAGTATCACCTCTTACCTGCATCTAGCTGATCTAGGGTGTAATCATTAGTCCAACAGTATCACCTCTTACCTGCATCTAGCTGATCTAGGGTGTAGTCATTAGTCAAACAGTATCACCTCTTACCTGCATCTAGCTGATCTAGGGTGTAATCATTAGTCCAACAGTATCACCTCTTACCTGCATCTAGCTGATCTAGGGTGTAGTCATTAGTCCAACAGTATCACCTCTTACCTGCATCTAGCTGATCTAGGGTGTAGTCATTAGTCCAACAGTATCATCTCTTACCTGCATCTAGCTGATCTAGGGTGTAGTCATTAGTCCAACAGTATCACCTCTTACCTGCATCTAGCTGATCTAGGGTGTAGTCATTAGTCCAACAGTATCACCTCTTACCTGCATCTAGCTGATCTAGGGTGTATTCATTAGTCCAACAGTATCACCTCTTACCTGCATCTAGCTGATCTAGGTGTAGTCATTAGTCCAACAGTATCATCTCTTGCATCTAGCTGATCTAGGGTGTAGTCATTAGTCCAACAGTATCACCTCTTACCTGCATCTAGCTGATCTAGGTGTAGTCATTAGTCCAACAGTATCACCTCTTACCTGCATCTAGCTGATCTAGGTGTATTCATTAGTCCAACAGTATCACCTCTTACCTGCATCTAGCTGATCTAGGGTGTAGTCATTAGTCCAACAGTATCACCTCTTACCTGCATCTAGCTGATCTAGGGTGTAGTCATTAGTCCAACAGTATCACCTCTTACCTGCATCTAGCTGATCTAGGTGTAGTCATTAGTCCAACAGTATCACCTCTTACCTGCATCTAGCTGATCTAGGGTGTAATCATTAGTCCAACAGTATCACCTCTTACCTGCATCTAGCTGATCTAGGGTGTAGTCATTAGTCCAACAGTATCACCTCTTACCTGCATCTAGCTGATCTAGGGTGTAATCATTAGTCCAACAGTATCACCTCTTACCTGCATCTAGCTGATCTAGGGTGTAATCATTAGTCCAACAGTATCACCTCTTACCTGCATCTAGCTGATCTAGGGTGTAGTCATTAGTCCAACAGTATCACCTCTTACCTGCATCTAGCTGATCTAGGGTGTAGTCATTAGTCCAACAGTATCACCTCTTACCTGCATCTAGCTGATCTAGGGTGTAGTCATTAGTCCAACAGTATCACCTCTTACCTGCATCTAGCTGATCTAGGGTGTAATCATTAGTCCAACAGTATCACCTCTTACCTGCATCTAGCTGATCTAGGGTGTAGTCATTAGTCCAA
The DNA here is from genome assembly GCF_034236695.1 of Oncorhynchus nerka. Classification (NCBI taxonomy): domain Eukaryota; kingdom Metazoa; phylum Chordata; class Actinopteri; order Salmoniformes; family Salmonidae; genus Oncorhynchus; species Oncorhynchus nerka. The sequence goes on from NW_027040440.1 coordinate 96,945, forward strand.
CAGTATCACCTCTTACCTGCATCTAGCTGATCTAGGGTGTAGTCATTAGTCAAACAGTATCACCTCTTACCTGCATCTAGCTGATCTAGGGTGTAATCATTAGTCCAACAGTATCACCTCTTACCTGCATCTAGCTGATCTAGGGTGTAGTCATTAGTCCAACAGTATCACCTCTTACCTGCATCTAGCTGATCTAGGGTGTAGTCATTAGTCCAACAGTATCATTCTTACCTGCATCTAGCTGATCTAGGGTGTAGTCATTAGTCCAACAGTATCACCTCTTACCTGCATCTAGCTGATCTAGGGTGTAGTCATTAGTCCAACAGTATCACCTCTTACCTGCATCTAGCTGATCTAGGGTGTAGTCATTAGTCCAACAGTATCACCTCTTACCTGCATCTAGCTGATCTAGGGTGTAGTCATTAGTCCAACAGTATCACCTCTTACCTGCATCTAGCTGATCTAGGGTGTAGTCATTAGTCCAACAGTATCACCTCTTACCTGCATCTAGCTGATCTAGGGTGTAATCATTAGTCCAACAGTATCACCTCTTACCTGCATCTAGCTGATCTAGGGTGTAGTCATTAGTCCAACAGTATCACCTCTTACCTGCATCTAGCTGATCTAGGGTGTAATCATTAGTCCAACAGTATCACCTCTTACCTGCATCTAGCTGATCTAGGGTGTAATCATTAGTCCAACAGTATCACCTCTTACCTGCATCTAGCTGATCTAGGGTGTAATCATTAGTCCAACAGTATCACCTCTTACCTGCATCTAGCTGATCTAGGGTGTAATCATTAGTCCAACAGTATCACCTCTTACCTGCATCTAGCTGATCTAGGGTGTAATCATTAGTCCAACAGTATCACCTCTTACCTGCATCTAGCTGATCTAGGGTGTAATCATTAGTCCAACAGTATCACCTCTTACCTGCATCTAGCTGATCTAGGGTGTAATCATTAGTCCAACAGTATCACCTCTTACCTGCATCTAGCTGATCTAGGGTGTAATCATTAGTCCAGTCTTCCATGCATCTAGCTGATCTAGGGTGTAGTCATTAGTCCAACAGTATCACCTCTTACCTGCATCTAGCTGATCTAGGGTGTAGTCATTAGTCCAACAGTATCACCTCTTACCTGCATCTAGCTGATCTAGGGTGTATTCATTAGTCCAACAGTATCACCTCTTACCTGCATCTAGCTGATCTAGGGTGTAGTCATTAGTCCAACAGTATCACCTCTTACCTGCATCTAGCTGATCTAGGGTGTAGTCATTATTCCAACAGTATCACCTCTTACCTGCATCTAGCTGATCTAGGGTGTAGTCATTAGTCCAACAGTATCACCTTTACCTGCATCTAGCTGATCTAGGGTGTAGTCATTAGTCCAACAGTATCACCTCTTACCTGCATCTAGCTGATCTAGGGTGTATTCATTAGTCCAACAGTATCACCTCTTACCTGCATCTAGCTGATCTAGGGTGTAGTCATTAGTCCAACAGTATCACCTCTTACCTGCATCTAGCTGATCTAGGGTGTAGTCATTATTCCAACAGTATCACCTCTTACCTGCATCTAGCTGATCTAGGGTGTAGTCATTAGTCCAACAGTATCACCTCTTACCTGCATCTAGCTGATCTAGGGTGTAATCATTAGTCCAACAGTATCACCTCTTACCTGCATCTAGCTGATCTAGGGTGTAGTCATTAGTCCAACAGTATCACCTTTACCTGCATCTAGCTGATCTAGGGTGTAATCATTAGTCCAACAGTATCACCTCTTACCTGCATCTAGCTGATCTAGGGTGTAATCATTAGTCCAACAGTATCACCTCTTACCTGCATCTAGCTGATCTAGGGTGTATTCATTAGTCCAACAGTATCACCTCTTACCTGCATCTAGCTGATCTAGGGTGTAGTCATTATTCCAACAGTATCACCTCTTACCTGCATCTAGCTGATCTAGGGTGTAGTCATTAGTCCAACAGTATCACCTCTTACCTGCATCTAGCTGATCTAGGGTGTAATCATTAGTCCAACAGTATCACCTCTTACCTGCATCTAGCTGATCTAGGTGTAGTCATTAGTCCAACAGTATCACCTCTTACCTGCATCTAGCTGATCTAGGGTGTAGTCATTAGTCAAACAGTATCACCTCTTACCTGCATCTAGCTGATCTAGGGTGTAATCATTAGTCCAACAGTATCACCTCTTACCTGCATCTAGCTGATCTAGGGTGTAGTCATTAGTCCAACAGTATCACCTCTTACCTGCATCTAGCTGATCTAGGGTGTAGTCATTAGTCCAACAGTCATTCTTACCTGCATCTAGCTGATCTAGGGTGTAGTCATTAGTCCAACAGTATCTCTCCTGCATCTAGCTGATCTAGGGTGTAGTCATTAGTCCAACAGTATCACCTCTTACCTGCATCTAGCTGATCTAGGGTGTAGTCATTAGTCCAACAGTATCACCTCTTACCTGCATCTAGCTGATCTAGGGTGTAGTCATTAGTCCAACAGTATCACCTCTTACCTGCATCTAGCTGATCTAGGGTGTAGTCATTAGTCCAACAGTATCACCTCTTACCTGCATCTAGCTGATCTAGGGTGTAATCATTAGTCCAACAGTCACCTTCCTGCATCTAGCTGATCTAGGTGTAGTCATTAGTCCAACAGTATCACCTCTTACCTGCATCTAGCTGATCTAGGGTGTAATCATTAGTCCAACAGTATCACCTCTTACCTGCATCTAGCTGATCTAGGGTGTAATCATTAGTCCAACAGTATCACCTCTTACCTGCATCTAGCTGATCTAGGGTGTAATCATTAGTCCAACAGTATCACCTCTTACCTGCATCTAGCTGATCTAGGGTGTAATCATTAGTCCAACAGTATCACCTCTTACCTGCATCTAGCTGATCTAGGGTGTAATCATTAGTCCAACAGTATCACCTCCCTGCATCTAGCTGATCTAGGTGTAATCATTAGTCCAACAGTATCACCTCTTACCTGCATCTAGCTGATCTAGGGTGTAATCATTAGTCCAACAGTATCACCTCTTACCTGCATCTAGCTGATCTAGGGTGTAATCATTAGTCCAGTCTTCCACCTGCATCTAGCTGATCTAGGGTGTAGTCATTAGTCCAACAGTATCACCTCTTACCTGCATCTAGCTGATCTAGGGTGTAGTCATTAGTCCAACAGTATCACCTCTTACCTGCATCTAGCTGATCTAGGGTGTATTCATTAGTCCAACAGTATCACCTCTTACCTGCATCTAGCTGATCTAGGGTGTAGTCATTAGTCCAACAGTATCACCTCTTACCTGCATCTAGCTGATCTAGGGTGTAGTCATTATTCCAACAGTATCACCTCTTACCTGCATCTAGCTGATCTAGGGTGTAGTCATTAGTCCAACAGTATCACCTCTTACCTGCATCTAGCTGATCTAGGGTGTAATCATTAGTCCAACAGTATCACCTCTTACCTGCATCTAGCTGATCTAGGGTGTAGTCATTAGTCCAACAGTATCACCTCTTACCTGCATCTAGCTGATCTAGGGTGTAATCATTAGTCCAACAGTATCACCTCTTACCTGCATCTAGCTGATCTAGGGTGTAGTCATTAGTCAAACAGTATCACCTCTTACCTGCATCTAGCTGATCTAGGGTGTAATCATTAGTCCAACAGTATCACCTCTTACCTGCATCTAGCTGATCTAGGGTGTAGTCATTAGTCCCACAGTATCACCTCTTACCTGCATCTAGCTGATCTAGGGTGTAGTCATTAGTCCAACAGTATCATCTCTTACCTGCATCTAGCTGATCTAGGGTGTAGTCATTAGTCCAACAGTATCACCTCTTACCTGCATCTAGCTGATCTAGGGTGTAGTCATTAGTCCAACAGTATCACCTCTTACCTGCATCTAGCTGATCTAGGGTGTAGTCATTAGTCCAACAGTATCACCTCTTACCTGCATCTAGCTGATCTAGGGTGTAGTCATTAGTCCAACAGTATCACCTCTTACCTGCATCTAGCTGATCTAGGGTGTAGTCATTAGTCCAACAGTATCACCTCTTACCTGCATCTAGCTGATCTAGGGTGTAATCATTAGTCCAACAGTATCACCTCTTACCTGCATCTAGCTGATCTAGGGTGTAGTCATTAGTCCAACAGTATCACCTCTTACCTGCATCTAGCTGATCTAGGGTGTAATCATTAGTCCAACAGTATCACCTCTTACCTGCATCTAGCTGATCTAGGTGTAATCATTAGTCCAACAGTATCACCTCTTACCTGCATCTAGCTGATCTAGGGTGTAATCATTAGTCCAACAGTATCACCTCTTACCTGCATCTAGCTGATCTAGGGTGTAATCATTAGTCCAACAGTATCACCTCTTACCTGCATCTAGCTGATCTAGGTGTAATCATTAGTCCAACAGTATCACCTCTTACCTGCATCTAGCTGATCTAGGGTGTAATCATTAGTCCAACAGTATCACCTCTTACCTGCATCTAGCTGATCTAGGTGTAATCATTAGTCCAACAGTATCACCTCTTACCTGCATCTAGCTGATCTAGGGTGTAATCATTAGTCCAGTCTTCCATGCATCTAGCTGATCTAGGGTGTAGTCATTAGTCCAACAGTATCACCTCTTACCTGCATCTAGCTGATCTAGGGTGTAGTCATTAGTCCAACAGTATCACCTCTTACCTGCATCTAGCTGATCTAGGGTGTAATCATTAGTCCAACAGTATCACCTCTTACCTGCATCTAGCTGATCTAGGGTGTAATCATTAGTCCAACAGTATCACCTCTTACCTGCATCTAGCTGATCTAGGGTGTAGTCATTATTCCAACAGTATCACCTCTTACCTGCATCTAGCTGATCTAGGTGTAGTCATTAGTCCAACAGTATCACCTCTTACCTGCATCTAGCTGATCTAGGGTGTAATCATTAGTCCAACAGTATCACCTCTTACCTGCATCTAGCTGATCTAGGGTGTAGTCATTAGTCAAACAGTATCACCTCTTACCTGCATCTAGCTGATCTAGGGTGTAATCATTAGTCCAACAGTATCACCTCTTACCTGCATCTAGCTGATCTAGGGTGTAATCATTAGTCCAACAGTATCACCTCTTACCTGCATCTAGCTGATCTAGGGTGTATTCATTAGTCCAACAGTATCACCTCTTACCTGCATCTAGCTGATCTAGGGTGTAGTCATTATTCCAACAGTATCACCTCTTACCTGCATCTAGCTGATCTAGGGTGTAGTCATTAGTCCAACAGTATCACCTCTTACCTGCATCTAGCTGATCTAGGGTGTAATCATTAGTCCAACAGTATCACCTCTTACCTGCATCTAGCTGATCTAGGGTGTAGTCATTAGTCCAACAGTATCACCTCTTACCTGCATCTAGCTGATCTAGGGTGTAGTCATTAGTCAAACAGTATCACCTCTTACCTGCATCTAGCTGATCTAGGGTGTAATCATTAGTCCAACAGTATCACCTCTTACCTGCATCTAGCTGATCTAGGGTGTAGTCATTAGTCCCACAGTATCACCTCTTACCTGCATCTAGCTGATCTAGGGTGTAGTCATTAGTCCAACAGTATCATCTCTTACCTGCATCTAGCTGATCTAGGGTGTAGTCATTAGTCCAACAGTATCACCTCTTACCTGCATCTAGCTGATCTAGGGTGTAGTCATTAGTCCAACAGTATCACCTCTTACCTGCATCTAGCTGATCTAGGGTGTAGTCATTAGTCCAACAGTATCACCTCTTACCTGCATCTAGCTGATCTAGGTGTAGTCATTAGTCCAACAGTATCACCTCTTACCTGCATCTAGCTGATCTAGGGTGTAATCATTAGTCCAACAGTATCACCTCTTACCTGCATCTAGCTGATCTAGGGTGTAGTCATTAGTCCAACAGTATCACCTCTTACCTGCATCTAGCTGATCTAGGTGTAATCATTAGTCCAACAGTATCACCTCTTACCTGCATCTAGCTGATCTAGGGTGTAATCATTAGTCCAACAGTATCACCTCTTACCTGCATCTAGCTGATCTAGGTGTAATCATTAGTCCAACAGTATCACCTCTTACCTGCATCTAGCTGATCTAGGGTGTAATCATTAGTCCAACAGTATCACCTCTTACCTGCATCTAGCTGATCTAGGGTGTAATCATTAGTCCAACAGTATCACCTCTTACCTGCATCTAGCTGATCTCATTAGTCCAGTCTTCCCTGCATCTAGCTGATCTAGGGTGTAGTCATTACTCCAACAGTATCACCTCTTACCTGCATCTAGCTGATCTAGGGTGTAGTCATTAGTCCAACAGTATCACCTCTTACCTGCATCTAGCTGATCTAGGGTGTAATCATTAGTCCAACAGTATCACCTCTTACCTGCATCTAGCTGATCTAGGGTGTAGTCATTAGTCCAGTCTTCCCTGCATCTAGCTGATCTAGGGTGTAGTCATTAGTCCAGTCTTCCCTGCATCTAGCTGATCTAGGGTGTAGTCATTAGTCCAACAGTATCACCTCTTACCTGCATCTAGCTGATCTAGGGTGTAATCATTAGTCCAACAGTATCACCTCTTACCTGCATCTAGCTGATCTAGGGTGTAATCATTAGTCCAACAGTATCACCTCTTACCTGCATCTAGCTGATCTAGGGTGTAATCATTAGTCCAACAGTATCACCTCTTACCTGCATCTAGCTGATCTAGGGTGTAATCATTAGTCCAGTCTTCCATGCATCTAGCTGATCTAGGGTGTAGTCATTAGTCCAACAGTATCACCTCTTACCTGCATCTAGCTGATCTAGGGTGTAGTCATTAGTCCAACAGTATCACCTCTTACCTGCATCTAGCTGATCTAGGGTGTAATCATTAGTCCAACAGTATCACCTCTTACCTGCATCTAGCTGATCTAGGTGTAGTCATTAGTCCAGTCTTCCTGCATCTAGCTGATCTAGGGTGTAGTCATTAGTCCAGTCTTCCCTGCATCTAGCTGATCTAGGGTGTAGTCATTAGTCCAACAGTATCACCTCTTACCTGCATCTAGCTGATCTAGGGTGTAATCATTAGTCCAACAGTATCACCTCTTACCTGCATCTAGCTGATCTAGGGTGTAATCATTAGTCCAACAGTATCACCTCTTACCTGCATCTAGCTGATCTAGGGTGTAATCATTAGTCCAACAGTATCACCTCTTACCTGCATCTAGCTGATCTAGGGTGTAGTCATTAGTCCAATCTTCCCTGCATCTAGCTGATCTAGGGTGTAGTCATTAGTCCAGTCTTCCCTGCATCTAGCTGATCTAGGGTGTAGTCATTAGTCCAGTCTTCCCTGCATCTAGCTGATCTAGGGTGTAGTCATTAGTCCAACAGTATCACCTCTTACCTGCATCTAGCTGATCTAGGGTGTAATCATTAGTCCAACAGTATCACCTCTTACCTGCATCTAGCTGATCTAGGGTGTAATCATTAGTCCAACAGTATCACCTCTTACCTGCATCTAGCTGATCTAGGGTGTAGTCATTAGTCCAATCTTCCCTGCATCTAGCTGATCTAGGGTGTAGTCATTAGTCCAGTCTTCCCTGCATCTAGCTGATCTAGGGTGTAGTCATTAGTCCAGTCTTCCCTGCATCTAGCTGATCTAGGGTGTAGTCATTAGTCCAGTCTTCCCTGCATCTAGCTGATCTAGGGTGTAATCATTAGTCCAACAGTATCACCTCTTACCTGCATCTAGCTGATCTAGGGTGTAATCATTAGTCCAGTCTTCCCTGCATCTAGCTTATCTAGGGTGTAGTTATTAGTCCAGTCTTCCCTGCATCTAGCTGATCTAGGGTGTAATCATTAGTTCAGTCTTCCCTGCATCTAGCTGATCTAGGGTGTAGTCATTAGTCCAACAGTATCACCTCTTACCTGCATCTAGCTGATCTAGGGTGTAATCATTAGTCCAACAGTATCACCTCTTACCTGCATCTAGCTGATCTAGGGTGTAATCATTAGTCCAATAGTATCACCTCTTACCTGCATCTAGCTGATCTAGGGTGTAATCATTAGTCTAGTCTTACCTGCATCTAGCTGATCTAGGGTGTAGTCATTAGTCCAACAGTATCACCTCTTACCTGCATCTAGCTGATCTAGGGTGTAATCATTAGTCCAACAGTATCACCTCTTACCTGCATCTAGCTGATCTAGGGTGTAGTCATTAGTCCAACAGTATCACCTCTTACCTGCATCTAGCTGATCTAGGGTGTAGTCATTAGTCCAACAGTATCACCTCTTACCTGCATCTAGCTGATCTAGGGTGTAGTCATTAGTCCAACAGTATCACCTCTTACCTGCATCTAGCTGATCTAGGGTGTAATCATTAGTCCAACAGTATCACCTCTTACCTGCATCTAGCTGATCTAGGGTGTAGTCATTAGTCCAACAGTATCACCTCTTACCTGCATCTAGCTGATCTAGGGTGTAATCATTAGTCCAACAGTATCACCTCTTACCTGCATCTAGCTGATCTAGGTGTAATCATTAGTCCAACAGTATCACCTCTTACCTGCATCTAGCTGATCTAGGGTGTAGTCATTAGTCCAACAGTATCACCTCTTACCTGCATCTAGCTGATCTAGGGTGTAATCATTAGTCCAACAGTATCACCTCTTACCTGCATCTAGCTGATCTAGGGTGTAATCATTAGTCCAACAGTATCACCTCTTACCTGCATCTAGCTGATCTAGGGTGTAATCATTAGTCCAGTCTTCCATGCATCTAGCTGATCTAGGGTGTAGTCATTAGTCCAACAGTATCACCTCTTGCCTGCATCTAGCTGATCTAGGGTGTAGTCATTAGTCCCACAGTATCACCTCTTGCCTGCATCTAGCTGATCTAGGGTGTAGTCATTAGTCCAGTCTTCCCTGCATCTAGCTGATCTAGGGTGTAGTCATTAGTCCAACAGTTGCAAACGAGAGTTTATATTGGACCCATTCAGGTATGTTTATCCCTGTTTCGTTTCTTTCTGTTTAATAAGAAACATAAGCAAATGAATACACCCCCTGATTAGGTGTAAACAAGGTTCACTTTCATAACTCTCTCCTCTTGTCACCTTTTCCCTTCGCTTGTGGACTTCAGAACACATCAGCTGTATGTGACCAGAGGACATCTCTCCAAAAAGTACCATCTTTGTCCCCATGTGCAGTTACAAACCGTAATCTGTCTTTTTTATGGCGGTTTTTGGAGCAGTGGCTTCTTCCTTGGTGAGCGGCATTTCAGGTTATGTCGATATAGGACTCGTTTTACTGTGGATATAGATACTTTTGTACCTGTTTCCTCCAGCATCTCCACAAGGTCCTTTGCTTTTGTTCTGGGATTGATGTGCACTTTTCGCACCAAAGTACGTTCATCTCTAGGAGACAGAATGTGTCCCCTCCTGAGCGGTATGACGGCTGCGTGGTCCCATGGTGTTTATACTTGCGTACTATTGTTTGTACAGATGAACGTGGTACCTTCAGGTGTTTGGAAATTGCTTCCAAGGATGAACTAGACTTGTGGAGGTCTACCAATTTTTTTCTGAGGTCTTGGCTGATTTCTTATGATTTTCCCATGATGTCAAGCAAAGAGGCACTGAGTTTGAAGGTAGGCCTTGAAATACATCCACAGGTACACCTCCAATTGACTCAAATTATGTCAATTAGCCTATCGGAAGCACATACCAACACTAGATGAGGCTGAGGTACTACAGTTACTCCATACCAACACTAGATGAGGCTGAGGTACTAGTTACTCCATACCAACACTAGATGAGGCTGAGGTACTAGTTACTCCATACCAACACTAGATGAGGCTGAGGTACTAGTTACTCCATACCAACACTAGATGAGGCCGAGGTACTAGTTACTCCATACCAACACTAGATGAGGCTGAGGTACTAGTTACTCCATACCAACACTAGATGAGGCTGAGGTACTAGTTACTCCATACCAACACTAGATGAGGCTGAGGTACTAGTTACTCCATACCAACACTAGATGAGGCTGAGGTACTAGTTACTCCATACCAACACTAGATGAGGCTGAGGTACTAGTTACTCCATACCAACACTAGATGAGGCTGAGGTACTAGTTACTCCATACCAACACTAGATGAGGCTGAGGTACTAGTTACTCCATACCAACACTAGATGAGGCTGAGGTACTAGTTACTCCATACCAACACTAGATGAGGCTGAGGTACTAGTTACTCCATACCAACACTAGATGAGGCTGAGGTACTAGTTACTCCATACCAACACTAGATGAGGCTGAGGTACTAGTTACTCCATACCAACACTAGATGAGGCTGAGGTACTAGTTACTCCATACCAACACTAGATGAGGCTGAGGTACTAGTTACTCCATACCAACACTAGATGAGGCTGAGGTACTAGTTACTCCATACCAACACTAGATGAGGCTGAGGTACTACAGTTACTCCATACCAACACTAGATGAGGCTGAGGTACTAGTTACTCCATACCAACACTAGATGAGGCTGAGGTACTAGTTACTCCATACCAACACTAGATGAGGCTGAGGTACTAGTTACTCCATACCAACACTAGATGAGGCTGAGGTACTAGTTACTCCATACCAACACTAGATGAGGCTGAGGTACTAGTTACTCCATACCAACACTAGATGAGGCTGAGGTACTAGTTACTCCATACCAACACTAGATGAGGCTGAGGTACTAGTTACTCCATACCAACACTAGATGAGTCTGAGGTACTAGTTACTCCATACCAAAACTAGATGAGGCTGAGGTACTAGTTACTCCATACCAACACTAGATGAGGCTGAGGTACTAGTTACTCCATACCAACACTAGATGAGACTGAGGTACTACAGTTACTCCATACCAACACTAGATGAGGCTGAGGTACTAGTTACTCCATACCAACACTAGATGAGGCTGAGGTACTAGTTACTCCATACCAACACTAGATGAGGCTGAGGTACTAGTTACTCCATACCAACACTAGATGAGGCTGAGGTACTACAGTTACTCCATACCAACACTAGATGAGACTGAGGTACTACACTTACTCCATACCAACACTAGATGAGACTGAGGTACTAGTTACTCCATACCAACACTAGATGAGGCTGAGGTACTAGTTACTCCATACCAACACTAGATGAGACTGAGGTACTACAGTTACTCCATACCAACACTAGATGAGGCTGAGGTACTACAGTTACTCCATACCAACACTAGATGAGACTGAGGTACTAGTTACTCCATACCAACACTAGATGAGGCTGAGGTACTACAGTTACTCCATACCAACACTAGATGAGGCTGAGGTACTACAGTTACTCCATACCAACACTAGATGAGGCTGAGGTACTAGTTACTCCATACCAACACTAGATGAGACTGAGGTACTACAGTTACTCCATACCAACACTAGATGAGGCTGAGGTACTAGTTACTCCATACCAACACTAGATGAGGCTGAGGTACTAGTTACTCCATACCAACACTAGATGAGGCTGAGGTACTAGTTACTCCATACCAACACTAGATGAGTCTGAGGTACTAGTTACTCCATACCAACACTAGATGAGGCTGAGGTACTAGTTACTCCATACCAACACTAGATGAGGCTGAGGTACTAGTTACTCCATACCAACACTAGATGAGGCTGAGGTACTAGTTACTCCATACCAACACTAGATGAGGCTGAGGTACTAGTTACTCCATACCAACACTAGATGAGGCTGAGGTACTAGTTACTCCATACCAACACTAGATGAGGCTGAGGTACTAGTTACTCCATACCAACACTAGATGAGGCTGAGGTACTACAGTTACTCCATACCAACACTAGATGAGGCTGAGGTACTAGTTACTCCATACCAACACTAGATGAGGCTGAGGTACTACAGTTACTCCATACCAACACTAGATGAGGCTGAGGTACTAGTTACTCCATACCAACACTAGATGAGGCTGAGGTACTAGTTACTCCATACCAACACTAGATGAGGCTGAGGTACTAGTTACTCCATACCAACACTAGATGAGGCTGAGGTACTACAGTTACTCCATACCAACACTAGATGAGGCTGAGGTACTAGTTACTCCATACCAACACTAGATGAGGCTGAGGTACTAGTTACTCCATACCAACACTAGATGAGGCTGAGGTACTAGTTACTCCATACCAACACTAGATGAGGCTGAGGTACTAGTTACTCCATACCAACACTAGATGAGGCTGAGGTACTAGTTACTCCATACCAACACTAGATGAGGCTGAGGTACTACAGTTACTCCATACCAACACTAGATGAGGCTGAGGTACTAGTTACTCCATACCAACACTAGATGAGGCTGAGGTACTACAGTTACTCCATACCAACACTAGATGAGACTGAGGTACTACAGTTACTCCATACCAACACTAGATGAGGCTGAGGTACTAGTTACTCCATACCAACACTAGATGAGGCTGAGGTACTACAGTTACTCCATACCAACACTAGATGAGACTGAGGTACTAGTTACTCCATACCAACACTAGATGAGGCTGAGGTACTAGTTACTCCATACCAACACTAGATGAGGCTGAGGTACTAGTTACTCCATACCAACACTAGATGAGGCTGAGGTACTAGTTACTCCATACCAACACTAGATGAGGCTGAGGTACTAGTTACTCCATACCAACACTAGATGAGGCTGAGGTACTACAGTTACTCCATACCAACACTAGATGAGGCTGAGGTACTAGTTACTCCATACCAACACTAGATGAGACTGAGGTACTACAGTTACTCCATACCAACACTAGATGAGGCTGAGGTACTACAGTTACTCCATACCAACACTAGATGAGGCTGAGGTACTAGTTACTCCATACCAACACTAGATGAGGCTGAGGTACTAGTTACTCCATACCAACACTAGATGAGGCTGAGGTACTAGTTACTCCATACCAACACTAGATGAGGCTGAGGTACTAGTTACTCCATACCAACACTAGATGAGGCTGAGGTACTAGTTACTCCATACCAACACTAGATGAGGCTGAGGTACTAGTTACTCCATACCAACACTAGATGAGGCTGAGGTACTACAGTTACTCCATACCAACACTAGATGAGGCTGAGGTACTAGTTACTCCATACCAACACTAGATGAGGCTGAGGTACTAGTTACTCCATACCAACACTAGATGAGGCTGAGGTACTACAGTTACTCCATACCAACACTAGATGAGACTGAGGTACTAGTTACTCCATACCAACACTAGATGAGGCTGAGGTACTAGTTACTCCATACCAACACTAGATGAGGCTGAGGTACTAGTTACTCCATACCAACACTAGATGAGGCTGAGGTACTAGTTACTCCATACCAACACTAGATGAGGCTGAGGTACTAGTTACTCCATACCAACACTAGATGAGTCTGAGGTACTAGTTACTCCATACCAACACTAGATGAGGCTGAGGTACTACAGTTACTCCATACCAACACTAGATGAGGCTGAGGTACTAGTTACTCCATACCAACACTAGATGAGGCTGAGGTACTAGTTACTCCATACCAACACTAGATGAGGCTGAGGTACTACAGTTACTCCATACCAACACTAGATGAGGCTGAGGTACTAGTTACTCCATACCAACACTAGATGAGGCTGAGGTACTAGTTACTCCATACCAACACTAGATGAGGCTGAGGTACTAGTTACTCCATACCAACACTAGATGAGGCTGAGGTACTACAGTTACTCCATACCAACACTAGATGAGGCTGAGGTACTAGTTACTCCATACCAACACTAGATGAGGCTGAGGTACTAGTTACTCCATACCAACACTAGATGAGGCTGAGGTACTAGTTACTCCATACCAACACTAGATGAGGCTGAGGTACTACAGTTACTCCATACCAACACTAGATGAGGCTGAGGTACTAGTTACTCCATACCAACACTAGATGAGGCTGAGGTACTAGTTACTCCATACCAACACTAGATGAGGCTGAGGTACTACAGTTACTCCATACCAACACTAGATGAGACTGAGGTACTAGTTACTCCATACCAACACTAGATGAGGCTGAGGTACTAGTTACTCCATACCAACACTAGATGAGACTGAGGTACTACAGTTACTCCATACCAACACTAGATGAGGCTGAGGTACTAGTTACTCCATACCAACACTAGATGAGGCTGAGGTACTACAGTTACTCCATACCAACACTAGATGAGGCTGAGGTACTACAGTTACTCCATACCAACACTAGATGAGGCTGAGGTACTAGTTACTCCATACCAACACTAGATGAGGCTGAGGTACTAGTTACTCCATACCAACACTAGATGAGGCTGAGGTACTAGTTACTCCATACCAACACTAGATGAGGCTGAGGTACTAGTTACTCCATACCAACACTAGATGAGGCTGAGGTACTAGTTACTCCATACCAACACTAGATGAGGCTGAGGTACTAGTTACTCCATACCAACACTAGATGAGGCTGAGGTACTACAGTTACTCCATACCAACACTAGATGAGGCTGAGGTACTAGTTACTCCATACCAACACTAGATGAGACTGAGGTACTACAGTTACTCCATACCAACACTAGATGAGGCTGAGGTACTAGTTACTCCATACCAACACTAGATGAGGCTGAGGTACTAGTTACTCCATACCAACACTAGATGAGGCTGAGGTACTAGTTACTCCATACCAACACTAGATGAGGCTGAGGTACTAGTTACTCCATACCAACACTAGATGAGGCTGAGGTACTAGTTACTCCATACCAACACTAGATGAGACTGAGGTACTAGTTACTCCATACCAACACTAGATGAGGCTGAGGTACTAGTTACTCCATACCAACACTAGATGAGGCTGAGGTACTACAGTTACTCCATACCAACACTAGATGAGGATGAACGGCAACACCACCACACAACTGAAATGTTCGGTCTGTTGAATATTTCATCAATGGATTTCTTGGCTGAATGAAAAGGGACACACACACAATAATGGGAATTTATCCATTTAATGACTTCACCATCCAAAGGGTCATTAATAACTTCACCATCCAAAGGGTAATTAATAACTTCACCGTCCAAAGGGTAATTAATAACTCCACCATCCAAAGGGTAATTAATAACTTCACCATCCAAAGGGTCATTAATAACTTCACCATCCAAAGGGTCATTAATAACTCCACCATCCAAAGGGTAATTAATAACTTCACCATCCAAAGGGTCATTAATAACTCCACCATCCAAAGGGTCATTAATTAATAACTTCACCATCCAAAGGGTCATTAATTAATAACTTCACCATCCAAAGGGTCATTAATAACTTCACCATCCAAAGGGTCATTAATAACTTCACCATCCAAAGGGTCATTAATAACTTCACCATCCAAAGGGTAATTAATAACTTCACCATCCAAAGGGTAATTAATAACTTCACCATCCAAAGGGTCATTAATAACTTCACCATCCAAAGGGTCATTAATTAATAACTTCACCATCCAAAGGGTCATTAATAACTTCACCATCCAAAGGGTCATTAATAACTTCACCGTCCAAAGGGTCATTAATTAATAACTTCACCATCCAAAGGGTCATTAATTAATAACTTCACCATTCAAAGGGTCATTAATTAATAACTTCACCGTGCTCAAAGAGATATTCAACGTCTGCTTTTTGTTTTACCAATAGGTGAAGTCATTGGAAAGCCTCCCTGGTCTTTGTGGTTGAATCTGTGTTTGGGACTCACTGCTCGACTGAGGGACGTTACAGACAATTGTATGTGTTGGGGTACAGAGATAATTTATTTTAATAACTACCTCATGTTAAACACTATTATTACACACAGTGTGAGTCCCTGATGTGAATAAAAAAAACAGTTTTACTCTTGAACTCTTGATGCTTGTTCTAGGTCCCAAGAAACAAAGAGATCTTCTGTTGAATCTGACAATTAATCTTAATGGTTGTACAGTCGTCTCAAATAAAACTGTGAAGGACCTCGGCGTTACTCTGGACCCTGATCTCTCTTTTGAAGAACATATCAAGACCATTTCAAGGACAGCTTTTTTCCATCTAGGTAACATTGCAAAAAATCAGAAACTTTCTGTCCAAAAATGATGCTACTTTCCGGCTACCCGGATAAAGCACTAGATAAACTTCAGTTTGATTTGATCATATTACTCCAGTGCTAGCCTCCCTACACTGGCTTCCTGTCAAAGCAAGGGCTGATTTCAAGGTTTTACTGCTAACCTACAAAGCATTACATGGGCTTGCTCCTACCTCTCTCTCTGATTTGGTCCTGCCATACATACCTACACGTACGCTACGGTCACAAGACGCAGGCCTCCTAATTGTCCCTAGAATTTCTAAGCAAACAGCTGGAGGCAGGGCTTTCTCCTATAGAGCTCCATTTTTATGGAACGGTCTGCCTACCCATGTCAGAGACGCAAACTCGGTCTCGACCTTTAAGTCTTTACTGAAGACTCATCTCTTCAGTGGGTCATATGATTGAGTGTAGTCTGGCCCAGGAGTGGGAAGGTGAACGGAAAGGCTCTGGAGCAACGAACCGCCCTTGCTGTCTCTGCCTGGCCGGTTCCCCTCTTTCCACTGGGATTATCTGCCTCTAACCCTATTACAGGGGCTGAGTCACTGGCTTACTGGGGCTCTCTCATGCCGTCCCTGGAAGGGGTGCGTCACCTGAGTGGGTTGATTCACTGATGTGGTCATCCTGTCTGGGTTGGCGCCCCCCCTTGGGTTGTTCCATGGCGGAGGTCTTTGTGGGCTATACTCAGCCTTGTCTCAGGATGGTAAGTTGGTGGTTGAAGATATCCCTCTAGTGGTGTGGGGCCTGTGCTTTGGCAAAGTGGGTGGGATTATATCCTTCCTGTTTGGCCCTGTCCGGGGGTGTCCTCGGATGGGGCCACAGTGTCTCCTGACCCCTCCTGTCTCAGCCTCCAGTATTTATGCTGCAGTAGTTTATGTGTCGGGGGGCTAGGGTCAGTTTGTTATATCTGGAGTACTTCTCCTGTCCTATTCGGTTTCCTGTGTGAATCTAAGTGTGCGTTCTCTAATTCTCTCTCTCTCTCGGAGGACCTGACCCCTAGGACCATGCCCCAGGACTACCTGACATGATGACTCCTTGCTGTCCCCAGTCCACCTGGCCGTGCTGCTGCTCCAGTTTCAACTGTTCTGCCTTATTATTATTCGACCATGCTGGTCATTTATGAACATTTGAACATCTTGGCCATGTTCTGTTATAATCTCCACCCGGCACAGCCAGAAGAGGACTGGCCACCCCTCATAGCCTTGTTCCTCTCTAGGTTTCTTCACAGCCAGAAGAGGACTGGCCACCCCACATAGCCTGGTTCCTCTCTAGGTTTCTTCCTAGGTTTTGGCCTTTCTAGGGAGTTTTTCCTAGCCACTGTGCTTCTACACCTGCATTGCTTGCTGTTTGGGGTTTTAGGCTGGGTTTCTGTACAGCACTTTGAGACATCAGCTGATGTAAGAAGGGCTTTATAAATACATTTGATTTGAACTTGCCACAACAACAAAGGGTTTGAATACTTATTGACTCAAGACATTTCAGCGTTTCCTTTTTTAATGAACTTGTTAAAAATGTAGACAAACATAATTCCACTTTGACGTTATGGGGTGTTGTGTGTCTGCCAGGGAGGGGGTTACTACAGGATGGTGAGGAGGGGGTTACTACAGGATGGTGAGGGGGGTTACTACAGGATGGTGAGGGGGGATGGTGAGGGGGGTTACTACAGGATGGTGAGGGGGGTGACTACAGGATGGTGAGGGGGTTACTACAGGATGGTGAGGGGGGGTTACTACAGGATGGTGAGGGGGTTACTACAGGATGGTGAGGGGGGTTACTACAGGATGGTGAGGGGGGGTTACTACAGGATGGTGAGGGGGGGTTACTACAGGATGGTGAGGGGGGTTACTACAGGATGGTGAGGGGGTTACTACAGGATGGTGAGGGGGGGTTACTACAGGATGGTGAGGGGGGTTACTACAGGATGGTGAGGGGGTTACTACAGGATGGTGAGGGGGGTTACTACAGGATGGTGAGGGGGGTTACTACAGGATGGTGAGGGGGTTACTACAGGATGGTGAGGGGGTTACTACAGGATGGTGAGGGGGGGTTACTACAGGATGGGGGGGGGTTACTACAGGATGGGTTACTACAGGATGGTGGGGGGTTACTACAGGATGGTGGGGGGGGGTTACTACAGGATGGGAGGGGGTTACTACAGGATGGTGAGGAGGGTTACTACAGGATGGGAGGGGGGTTACTACAGGATGGTGAGGGGGTTACTACAGGATGGGGAGGGGGGATACTACAGGATGGTGGGGGGTGGGGGTGGGGGGTTACTACAGGATGGTGAGGGGGCTACTACAGGATGGTGAGGGGGTTACTACAGGATGGTGGGGGGTTACTACAGGATGGTGGGGGGTTACTACAGGATGGTGAGGGGGTTACTACAGGATGGTGAGGGGGTTACTACAGGATGGTGAGGGGGGTTACTACAGGGGGGTTTACTACAGGATGGTGAGGGGGGTTACTACAGGATGGGAGGGGGTTACTACAGGATGGTGAGGGGGTTACTACAGGATGGGGAGGGGGATACTACAGGATGGTGAGGGGGTTACTACAGGATGGGGAGGGGGGGTTACTACAGGATGGTGAGGGGGGTTACTACAGGATGGTGAGGGGGTTACTACAGTGAGGGGGGTTACTACAGGATGGTGAGGGGGGTTACTACAGGATGGGGAGGGGGTTACTACAGGATGGTGAGGGGGTTACTACAGGATGGGGAGGAGGGGGTTACTACAGGGGGGTTTACTACAGGATGGTGAGGGGGGATACTACAGAATGGGATGGGGGGATACTACAGAATGGTGAGGGGGGGTTACTACAGGATGGTGAGGGGGGTTACTACAGGATGGGGGGGGGGTTACTACAGGATGGTGAGGGGGGTTACTACAGGATGGGGAGGGGGTTACTACAGGATGGGGTTTACTACAGGATGGGAGGGGGGATACTACAGAATGGTGAGGGGGGATTACTACAGAATGGTGAGGGGGTTACTTTACTACAGGATGGTGAGGGGGGGGTTACTACAGGATGGTGAGGGGGGGATTACTACAGGATGGTGAGGGGGTTACTACAGAATGGGAGAGGGGGGTTACTACAGGATGGTGAGGGGGTTACTACAGGGGGGAGGGGGGATACTACAGGATGGTGGGGGGGTTACTACAGGATGGTGAGGGGGTTACTACAGGATGGGGAGGGGGGTTACTACAGGATGGTGAGGGGGGTTACTACAGGATGGTGAGGGGGGTTACTACAGGATGGGGAGGGGGATACTACAGAATGGTGAGGGGGGATTACTACAGGATGGTGAGGGGGGGTGACAGGATGGTGAGGGGGGGGTTACTACAGGATGGTGAGAGGGGGGGGGTTACTACAGAATGGTGAGGGGGTTACTACAGGATGGTGAGGGGGGTTACTACAGGATGGTGAGGGGGGGTTACTACAGGATGGTGAGGGGGGGGTTACTACAGGATGGTGAGGGGGAGGGGGTTACTACAGGATGGTGAGGGGGGTTACTACAGGATGGGGAGGGGGGTTACTACAGGATGGTGAGAGAGGGGGGGGTTACTACAGGATGGTGAGAGAGTTACGGGGGGTTACTACAGGATGGTTACTACAGGAGGGGGGGTTACTACAGGATGGTGAGAGGGGGGGGGTTACTACAGGAGGGGGGTTACTACAGGAGGGGGGTTACTACAGGATGGTGAGAGAGGGGGGGTTCGTGTCATCACTCTCCTGGAGCAGATTAATGCTTAAATGTTAAAATGACATTTTATTTGTCTTTAATTTTTTTATAAACAAATTGACAAAACATCTTTATAGAGGAAAAACCAAGTTTGTGTTAACACCATCCAGTCACCATTTGTCATCACCATAAACCATCATCACCATCATCATCATCACCATCACCATCATCACCATCATCACCATCATCATCATCATCACCATCATCACCATCATCACCACCATCATCACCATCATCACCATCATCATCATCATCACCATCATCATCACCATCATCATCACCATCATCATCATCATCACCATCATCATCACCATCATCACCATCACCATCATCATCACCATCATCAACACCATCATCATCATCATCCTCAGTGTCTTCATCGTCCACCTGTAAGGATCCTTAAAGGAGCTTCACATAGTGTTACGACCTCACTACGACAGCTGACATAACAGCCTCGTTGTTAATAAATAAAATACCCAGAGTTCAGTCTGGCGAGTCCATCTGAGTGCACGACCCTCTTAACCCCTGGCCAGTCTCTTGTTGCCATGGTATCAGCCAGTCAATTGTGTGTGTGTGTGTGTGTCAGTGTGTGTGTGTGTGTGTGTGTGTGTGTCAGTGTGTGTGTGTGTGTGTGTGTGTCAGTCGATGCGGTTTCCACAGATAGTGAAGCGGTCGATCTCCAATAGGAGATCCGTTGCCGCGGAGATGTCCTTGTCGCCGTCCTCGCCGTCGGGCGTGGTCAGGAAGTGATCGTCTGATTGGCTGGTTGGCAGAGTGGAGGCGGGACTCTCTTGCTGGTGGTTGGTTGGCTGACAAGTGACTGACGCTGAAGACACGACCCCCTCTTCTACGATTGGCTCACCTTGTGGGGTTAGCAACCGTTAGCATGAAGATTCTATTTTTCTTTATTTAAACGGTTCTGAACAACAATGATATTTATGTCAGGAAGACTAGAACAATCAGCAGGGAGGAGAGAAGAGGAGGAGGAGGGGGAGGAGGAGGGGGGAGGAGAGGGAGGAGGGGGAGGGGGGAGGAGAGAAGAGGAGGAGGAGGGGGAGGAGGGAGGGGGGAGGAGGGGGAGGAGGGGGAGGAGGAGGGAAGAGGAGGAGGAGGGGGAGGAGGAGAGAAGAGGAGGAGGAGGGGGAGGAGGAGGAGGGGGGGAGGGGGAGGAGGGGGAGGAGGAGGAGGAGGAGGGGGAGGAGGAGGAGGAGGAGAGAAGGAGGAGGGGGAGGAGGAGGAGGAGGGGGGGAGGAGGAGGAGGGGGAGGAGGAGAGAAGAGGAGGAGGAGGGGGGGAGGGGAGGGGGAGGAGAAAAGAGGAGGAGGAGGGGAGGAGGAGAGAAGAGGAGGAGGAGGGGGGGGAGGAGGAGGAGGGGGAGGAGGGGGAGGAGGAGAGAAGAGGAGGGAGGAGGGGGGGAGGGAGGGGGAGGAGAAAAGAGGGAGGAGGAGGAGGGGGAGGAGGAGGATGGGGGAGGAGGAAGGGGAGGGAGGAGGAGGAGGAGGGAGGAGGGGGGGAGGAGGAGGAGGAGGAGGGAGGAGGAGAGAAGGGGAGGAGGAAGGGGAGGAGGAGGAGAGAAGGGGAGGAGGAAGGGGAGGAGGAGGAGGAAGGGGAGGAGGGGGAGGAGGAGGGGGAGGAGGGGGAGGGGAGGAGGAGGGGGAGGAGGGGGAGGAGGAGGGAGGAGGAGGAGGGGGAAGGAGGGGGAGGAGGAGGGGAGGAGGAGAGAAGAGGAGGAGGATGGGGAGGAGGAAGGGGAGGAGGGGGTGGTGTGTGTGTTACCTGGAGGGGGTGTGTGTTACCTGGAGGGGGTGTGTGTTTACCTGGAGGGGGGTGTGTGTTACCTGGAGGGGGGTGTGTGTTACCTGGAGGGGTGGTGTGTGTTACCTGGTGGGGTGGTGTGTGTTACCTGGAGGGGGTGTGTGTTTACCTGGAGGGGTGGTGTGTGTTACCTGGTGGGGTGGTGTGTGTTACCTGGTGGGGTGGTGTGTGTGTTACCTGGTGGGTGTGGTGTGTGTTTACCTGGAGGGGTGGTGTGTGTTACCTGGAGGGGTGGTGTGTGTTACCTGGAGGGGTGGTGTGTGTTACCTGGAGGGGTGGTGTGTGTTACCTGGTGGGGTGGTGTGTTTACCTGGTGGGTGTGTGTGTGTTACCTGGTGGGGTGGTGTGTGTTACCTGGAGGGGTGATGTGTGTTACCTGGGGGGTGGTGTGTTACCTGGGGGGTGGTGTGTGTTACCTGGTGGGGTGGTGTGTGTACCTGGGGGGTGGTGTGTGTTACCTGGAGGGGTGGTGTGTGTTACCTGGTGGGGTGGTGTGTGTGTTACCTGGGGGTGTGTTACCTGGAGGGGTGGTGTGTGTTACCTGGAGGGGTGGTGTGTTTACCTGGAGGGGTGGTGTGTGTTACCTGGAGGCGTGGTGTGTTACCTGAGGGGTGGTGTGTGTTACCTGGAGGGGTGGTGTGTGTTACCTGGAGGGGTGGTGTGTGTTACCTGGAGGCGTGGTGTGTGTTACCTGGAGGGGTGGTGTGTGTTACCTGGAGGGGTGGTGTGTGTGTTACCTGGAGGGGTGGTGTGTGTTACCTGGAGGGGTGGTGTGTGTGTACCTGAGGGGTGGTGTGTGTTACCTGGAGGGGTGGTGTGTGTACCTGGAGGGGTGGTGTGTGTTACCTGGAGGGGTGGTGTGTGTGTTACCTGGAGGGGTGGTGGTGTTACCTGGGGGAGGTGTGTGTGTGTTACCTGGAGGGGTGGTGTGTGTTACCTGGAGGGGGTGGTGTGTGTGTGTACCTGGGGTGGTGGTGTGTGTTTTACCTGGAGGGGTGTGTGTGTGTTTACCTGGAGGGGGTGTGTGTGTTTGTGTGTTACCTGGAGGGGTGGTGTGTGTTACCTGGAGGGGTGTGGTGTGTGTGTTTACCTGGAGGGGTGGTGTGTGTGTTACCTGGAGGGGTGTGTGTGTTTTACCTGGAGGGGTGGCGTGTGTGTTACCTGGAGGGGTGGTGTGTGTTACCTGGAGGGGTGGTGTGTGTGTTACCTGGAGGTGGTGTGTGTGTTACCTGGAGGGGTGGTGTGTGTTACCTGGAGGGGTGGTGTGTGTTTACCTGGAGGGGTGGTGTGTGTTACCTGGAGGGGTGGTGTGTGTGTGTGTTACCTGGAGGGGTGGTGTGTTACCTGGAGGGGTGGTGTGTGTGTTACCTGGAGGGGTGGTGTGTGTTACCTGGAGGGGTGGTGTGTGTGTGTACCTGGAGGGGTGGTGTGTGTGTGTTACCTGGAGGGGTGGTGTGTGTTACCTGGAGGGGTGGTGTGTGTTACCTGGTGGGGTGGTGTGTGTTACCTGGAGGGGTGGTGTGTGTTACCTGGTGGGGTGGTGTGTGTTACCTGGAGGGGTGGTGTGTGTTACCTGGAGGGGTGGTGTGTGTTACCTGGAGGGGTGGTGTGTGTTACCTGGAGGGGTGGTGTGTGTTACCTGGAGGGTGGTGTGTGTTACCTGGTGGGGTGGTGTGTGTTACCTGGTGGGGTGATGTGTGTTACCTGGGGGTGGTGTGTGTTACCTGGGGGTGGTGTGTGTTACCTGGAGGGGTGGTGTGTGTTACCTGGGGGGTGGTGTGTGTGTTACCTGGGGGGTGGTGTGTGTTACCTGGGGGGTGGTGTGTGTTACCTGGAGGGGTGGTGTGTGTTACCTGGGGGGTGGTGTGTGTTACCTGGGGGGTGGTGTGTGTTACCTGGAGGGGTGGTGTGTGTGTTACCTGGGGGTGTGTGTGTTACCTGGAGGGGGGTGTGTGTGTGTTACCTGGAGGGGTGGTGTGTGTTACCTGGAGGGGTGGTGTGTGTTACCTGGAGGGTGGTGTGTGTTACCTGGAGGGGTGGTGTGTGTGTTACCTGGAGGGTGGTGTGTGTTACCTGGAGGGGTGGTGTGTGTGGTGTTTACCTGGAGGCGTGGTGTGTTACCTGGAGGGGTGGTGTGTGTTACCTGGAGGGGGTGTGTGTGTTACCTGGGGGGTGGGGTGTGTTACCTGGAGGGGTGGTGTGTGTGTTACCTGGAGGGGTGGTGTGTGTTACCTGGGGGTGGTGTGTGTTTACCTGGAGGGGTGGTGTGTGTTACCTGGTGGGGTGGTGTGTGTTACCTGGGGGTGTGTGTTACCTGGAGGGGTGGTGTGTGTGTTACCTGGAGGGGTGGTGTGTGTTACCTGGAGGGGTGGTGTGTGTTACCTGGAGGGGTGGTGTGTGTGTTACCTGGAGGGGTGGTGTGTGTTACCTGGAGGGGTGGTGTGTGTTACCTGGAGGCGTGGTGTGTTACCTGGAGGGGTGGTGTGTGTTACCTGGAGGGGTGGTGTGTGTTACCTGGAGGCGTGGTGTGTTACCTGGAGGGGTGGTGTGTGTTACCTGGAGGGGTGGTGTGTGTTACCTGGAGGGGTGGTGTGGTGTGTTACCTGGAGGGGTGGTGTGTGTTACCTGGGGGGGTGGTGTGTGTTACCTGGAGGGGTGGTGTGTGTTACCTGGTGGGGTGGTGTGTGTGTTACCTGGGGGGTGGTGTGTGTTACCTGGAGGGGTGGTGTGTGTTACCTGGAGGGGTGGTGTGTGTTACCTGGAGGGGTGGTGTGTGTTACCTGGAGGGGGTGGTGTGTGTTACCTGGAGGGGGGTGTGTGTGTTACCTGGAGGGGGGTGTGTGTGTTACCTGGAGGGGTGTGTGTGTTACCTGGAGGGGAGGTGTGTGTGTGTGTACCTGGGGGTGGTGTGTGTGTTACCTGGGGGTGTGTGTGTGTTACCTGGAGGGGTGTGTGTGTTTTACCTGGAGGGGGGTGTGTGTTACCTGGAGGGGTGGTGTGTGTGTTACCTGGAGGGGTGGTGTGTGTTACCTGGAGGGGTGGTGTGTGTGTACCTGGAGGGGAGTGGTGTGTGTTACCTGGAGGGGTGGTGTGTGTTACCTGGAGGGGTGGTGTGTGTGTTACCTGGAGGGGTGGTGTGTGTTACCTGGGGGTGTGTGTGTGTGTTACCTGGAGGGGTGGTGTGTGTTACCTGGAGGGGTGGTGTGTGTTACCTGGTGGGGTGGTGTGTGTTACCTGGTGGGTGGTGGTGTGTGTTACCTGGAGGGGTGGTGTGTGTTACCTGGAGGGGTGGTGTGTACCTGGAGGGGTGGTGTGTGTTACCTGGAGGGGTGGTGTGTGTGTTACCTGGAGGGGTGGTGTGTGTTACCTGGAGGGGTGGTGTGTGTTACCTGGAGGGGTGGTGTGTGTTACCTGGAGGGGTGGTGTGTGTTTACCTGGAGGGGTGGTGTGTTACCTGGAGGGGTGGTGTGTGTTTACCTGGAGGGGTGGTGTGTGTTACCTGGAGGCGTGTGTGTGTTACCTGGAGGGGTGGTGTGTTACCTGGAGGGTGGTGTGTGTTACCTGGAGGGGGTGGTGTGTGTTACCTGGAGGGTGGTGTGTGTTACCTGGAGGGGTGGTGTGTTACCTGGAGGGGTGGTGTGTGTTACCTGGAGGGGTGGTGTGTGTGTTACCTGGAGGGTGGTGGTGTGTGTTACCTGGAGGGGTGGTGTGTGTGTACCTGGAGGGGTGGTGTGTGTTACCTGGAGGGGTGGTGTGTGTGTGTACCTGGAGGGGTGGTGTGTGTGTTACCTGGAGGGGTGGTGTGTGTTACCTGGAGGGGTGGTGTGTGTTACCTGGAGGGGTGGTGTGTGTTACCTGGAGGGGTGGTGTGTGTGTTACCTGGAGGGGTGGTGTGTGTGTTACCTGGAGGGGTGGTGTGTGTTACCTGGAGGGGTGGTGTGTGTTACCTGGTGGGGTGGTGTGTGTGTACCTGGAGGGGTGGTGTGTGTGTTACCTGGAGGGGTGGTGTGTGTTACCTGGAGGGGTGGTGTGTGTGTGTTACCTGGAGGGGTGGTGTGTGTTACCTGGAGGGGTGGTGTGTGTTACCTGGAGGGGTGGTGTGTGTGTTACCTGGAGGGGTGGTGTGTGTGGTGTGTTACCTGGGGGTGGTGTGTGTGTTACCTGAGGGGTGGTGTGTGTGTTACCTGGAGGGGTGGTGTGTGTTACCTGGAGGGGTGGTGTGTGTTACCTGGAGGGGTGGTGTGTGTTTACCTGGAGGGGTGGTGTGTGTTACCTGGAGGGTGGTGTGTGTGTTACCTGGAGGGGTGGTGTGTGTTACCTGGAGGGGTGGTGTGTGTGTTACCTGGTGGGTGGTGTGTGTGTTACCTGGAGGGGTGGTGTGTGTGTGTTACCTGGAGGGGTGGTGTGTGTTACCTGGTGGGGTGGTGTGTGTTACCTGGAGGGGTGGTGTGTGTTACCTGGAGGGGTGGTGTGTGTGTTACCTGGAGGGGTGGTGTGTGTGGTTACCTGGAGGGGTGGTGTGTGTGTTACCTGGAGGGGGTGTGTGTGTGTTACCTGGAGGGGTGGTGTGTGTGTTACCTGGAGGGGTGGTGTGTGTGTTACCTGGAGGGGTGGTGTGTGTGTTACCTGGAGGGGTGGTGTGTGTTACCTGGAGGGGTGGTGTGTGTTACCTGGAGGGGTGGTGTGTGTTTACCTGGAGGGGGGTGTGTGTTACCTGGAGGGGGGTGTGTGTGTTACCTGGAGGGGAGGTGTGTGTTACCTGGAGGGGTGGTGTGTGTTACCTGGAGGGTGGTGTGTGTGTTACCTGGAGGGGAGGCGTGTGTGTTACCTGGAGGGGTGGTGTGTGTACCTGAGGGGTGGTGTTACCTGGAGGGGTGGTGTGTGTGTTACCTGGAGGGGTGGTGTGTGTGTTACCTGGAGGGGTGGTGTGTGTTACCTGGAGGTGGTGTGTGTGTGTGTTACCTGGAGGGGTGGTGTGTTACCTGGAGGGGTGGTGTGTGTTACCTGGTGGGGTGGTGTGTGTTACCTGGTGGGTGTGTGTGTGTTACCTGGAGGGGTGTGTGTGTTACCTGGAGGGTGGTGTGTGTGTGTTACCTGGAGGGGTGGTGTGTGTTACCTGGAGGGGTGGTGTGTGTTACCTGGAGGGGTGATGTGTGATACCTGGGGGTGGTGTCACTGTTACCTGGGGGTGGTGTGTGTGTTACCTGGAGGGGTGGTGTGTGTGTTACCTGGGGGTGGTGTGTGTTACCTGGAGGGGTGGTGTGTGTTACCTGGTGGGGTGGTGTGTGTGTTACCTGGGGGTGTGTGTGTTACCTGGAGGGGTGGTGTGTGTGTTACCTGGAGGGGTGGTGTGTGTTACCTGGAGGGGTGGTGTGTGTTACCTGGAGGCGTGGTGTGTTACCTGGAGGGTGGTGTGTGTTACCTGGAGGGGTGGTGTGTGTTACCTGGAGGGGTGGTGTGTTACCTGGAGGGGTGGTGTGTGTTACCTGGAGGGGTGGTGTGTGTTACCTGGAGGGGTGGTGTGTTACCTGGAGGGGTGGTGTGTGTTACCTGGAGGGGTGGTGTGTGTTACCTGGAGGGGTGGTGTGTGTGTTACCTGGAGGGGTGGTGTGTGTTACCTGGAGGGGTGGTGTGTGTGTGTTACCTGGAGGGGTGGTGTGTGTTACCTGGAGGGGTGGTGTGTGTTACCTGGAGGGGTGGTGTGTGTTACCTGGAGGGGTGGTGTGTGTGTTACCTGGAGGGGTGGTGTGTGTGTTACCTGGAGGGGTGGTGTGTGTGTTACCTGGAGGGGTGGTGTGTGTGTGTACCTGGAGGGGTGGTGTGTGTTTCCTGGAGGGGTGGTGTGTGTTACCTGGTGGGGTGGTGTGTGTTACCTGGAGGGGTGGTGTGTGTGTTACCTGGTGGGTGGTGTGTGTTACCTGGTGGGGTGTGTGTGTTACCTGGTGGGGTGGTGTGTGTTACCTGGAGGGGTGGTGTGTGTTACCTGGAGGGGTGGTGTGTGTTACCTGGTGGGGTGGTGTGTGTTACCTGGAGGGGTGGTGTGTGTTACCTGGAGGGGTGGTGTGTGTTTACCTGGAGGGGTGGTGTGTGTTACCTGGAGGGGTGGGTGGTGTGTTACCTGGAGGGTGGTGTGTGTGTTACCTGGAGGGGTGGTGTGTTTACCTGGAGGGGTGGTGTGTGTGTTACCTGGGGGTGGTGTGTGTTTACCTGGGGGTGGTGTGTGTGTGTTACCTGGGGGTGGTGTGTGTTTACCTGGGGTGGTGGTGTGGGTCTGTGTGCTCTAGAGTTGGAACGGCTGGAGGCAGCAGAGGGGGGAGACTGGAACAGCTTCTCCTCCATATGGGCTTCTTTAACGAACACACAGGACGTCCCCAGCAACACGATACTGTTCAGTACCTTCAGAGAGATCATCCTCACACACACACACACACACACACACACACACACACACACACACACACAGGACGTCCCCAGCAACACGATACTGTTCAGTACCTTCAGAGAGATCATCCTACACACACACACACACACACACACACAGGACGTCCCCAGCAACACGATACTGTTCAGTACCTTCAGAGAGATCATCCTACACACACACACACACACACACACACACACACACACAGGACGTCCCCAGCAACACGATACTGTTCAGTACCTTCAGAGAGATCATCCTACACACACACACACACACACACACACACACACACACACACAGGACGTCCCAGCAACACGATACTGTTCAGTACCTTCAGAGAGATCATCCTACACACACACACACACACACACACACACACACACACACACAATACACACACACAGGACGTCCCCAGCAACACGATACTGTTCAGTACCTTCAGAGAGATCATCCTGACACACACACACACACACACACACACACACACACACACACACACAGGACGTCCCCAGCAACACGATACTGTTCAGTACCTTCAGAGAGATCATCCTACACACACACACACACACACACACACACACACACACACACACACACAGGACGTCCCCAGCAACACGATACTGTTCAGTACCTTCAGAGAGATCATCCTACACACACACACACACACACACACACACACAGGACGTCCCCAGCAACACGATACTGTTCAGTAGACATCTTACCCCAGGTAGAAGAGACACACATCTTACCCCAGGTAGAAGAGAAGACATCTTACCCCAGGTAGAAGAGAAGACATCTTACCCCAGGTAGAATAGAAGACATCTTACCCCAGGTAGAAGAGAAGACATCTTACCCCAGGTAGAAGAGACACACATCTTACCCCAGGTAGAAGAGAAGACATCTTACCCCAGGTAGAATAGAAGACATCTTACCCCAGGTAGAAGAGACACACATCTTACCCCAGGTAGAAGAGAAGACATCTTACCCCAGGTAGAAGAGAAGACATCTTACCCCAGGTAGAAGAGAAGACATCTTACCCCAGGTAGAAGAGAAGACATCTTACCCCAGGTAGAAGAGAAGACATCTTACCCCAGGTAGAAGAGACACACATCTTACCCCAGGTAGAAGAGAAGACATCTTACCCCAGGTAGAATAGAAGACATCTTACCCCAGGTAGAAGAGACACACATCTTACCCCAGGTAGAAGAGAAGACATCTTACCCCAGGTAGAAGAGAAGACATCTTACCCCAGGTAGAATAGAAGACATCTTACCCCAGGTAGAAGAGACACACATCTTACCCCAGGTAGAAGAGAAGACATCTTACCCCAGGTAGAAGAGACACACATCTTACCCCAGGTAGAAGAGCAGACATCTTACCCCAGGTAGAAGAGAAGACATCTTACCCCAGGTAGAAGAGACACACATCTTACCCCAGGTAGAAGAGAAGACATCTTACCCCAGGTAGAAGAGAAGACATCTTACCCCAGGTAGAAGAGAAGACATCTTACCCCAGGTAGAAGAGAAGACATCTTACCCCAGGTAGAAGAGAAGACATCTTACCCCAGGTAGAAGAGAAGACATCTTACCCCAGGTAGAAGAGAAGACATCTTACCCCAGGTAGAAGAGAAGACATCTTACCCAGGTAGAAGAGAAGAACACACATGAAGGAGAGAGATCCTGGATCTTCACTGAGCTGGTCACCACCTGATCAACTGAAACAGACACACACACACACCAATATCCCTGTCAACAACCCTGTCTCCTCCCCAGACCTGGGATCAATACCAGCCTAATCAATAATAACCCTGTCTCCTCCCCCAGACCTGGGATCAATACCAGCCTAATCAATAATAACCCTGTCTCCTCCCCAGACCTGCTAAATACCAGCCCAATCAATAATAACCCTGTCTCCTCCCCCAGACCTGGGATCAATATCAATATCAGCCCAATCAATATAACCCTCTCACTCCCCCAGACCTGGGATCAATATCAATACCAGCCCAATCAATAATAACCCTGTCTCCTCCCCCAGACCTGGGATCAATATCAATACCAGCCCAATCAATAATAACCCTGTCTCCTCCCCAGACCTGGGATCAATACCAGCCTAATCAATAACCCTGTCTCCTCCCCCCAGACCTGGGTTAAATACCAGCCAATCAATAACCCTGTCTCTCCCCCAGACCTGGGATCAATATCACCAGCCCAATCAATAATAACCCTGTCTCCCCCAGACCTGGGATCAATACCAGACAAATCAATAATAACCCTGTCTCCTCCCCAGACCTGGGTTCAATATCAGCCTAATCAACACAACCCTGTCCCTCCCCCAGACCTGGGTTTAATATCAGCCTAATCAATAATAACCCTGTCTCCTCCCTGCAGATCCACCCTTAATGAGCTGTAAATACTAGTTGAACCCAGGCAGACCCAGCCTTAAAGAGCTGTAAATACTAGTTGAACCCAGGCAGACCCAGCCTTAAAGAGCTGTAATACTAGTTGAACCCAGGCAGACCCAGCCTTAAAGAGCTGTACCTACTAGTTGAACCCAGGCAGACCCAGCCTTAAAGAGCTGTCAATACTAGTTGAACCCAGGCAGACCAGCCTTAAAGAGCTGTAATACTAGTTGAACCCAGGCAGACCCAGCCTTAAAGAGCTGTAATACTAGTTGAACCCAGGCAGACCCAGCCTTAAAGAGAGCTGTAATTACTAGTTGAACCCAGGCTACAGACCCAGCCTTAAAGAGCTGTAAATACTAGTTGAACCCAGGCAGACCCAGCCTTAAAGAGCTGTAAATACTAGTTGAACCCAGGCAGACCCAGCCTTAAAGAGCTGTAATACTAGTTGAACCCAGGCCTGCAGACCCAGCCTTAAAGAGCTGTAAATACTAGCTGAACCCAGGCCTGCAGACCCAGCCTTAAAGAGCTGTAAATACTAGTTGAACCCAGGTCTGTAGACCCATCCTTAAAGAGCTGTAATACTAGGGTTGAACCCAGGCCTACAGACCCAGCCTTAAAGAGCTGTAAATACTAGTTGAACCCAGGCAGACCCAGCCTTAAAGAGCTGTAAATACTAGTTGAACCCAGGCCTGCAGACCCAGCCTTAAAGAGCTGTAAATACTAGTTGAACCCAGGCAGACCCAGCCTTAAAGAGCTGTAAATACTAGTTGAACCCAGGCAGACCCAGCCTTAAAGAGCTGTAAATACTAGCTGAACCCAGGCCTACAGACCCAGCCTTAAAGAGCTGTAAATACTAGTTGAACCCAGGCAGACCCTGCCTTAAAGAGCTGTAAAATACTAGTTGAACCCAGGCAGACCCAGCCTTAAAGAGCTGTAAAATACTAGTTGAACCCGTCTCTTACCAGCAGAGCTAAAGGCAGTGGAATGAAGCCCATTCTCCTGAGACTGAGTCACTGTAGTCTGTATAGGCCTGGTAAACAAACACACACACACCATATGGATAATGACATCAGTAAATCAATACAATATATTCCATTATCAATCATCATCATCATCATCATCAATATTCATGTTTAAATCTCACGTTTTTCTGTCTGCTGATGACGAGGTCAAACGCCAGGCTGGCCCGGTACTCCCAGTAGACCTGGATCACATAGATGAGGTGAACAGATGAGCTCTAATATATCGGGCACCCCTAGATGAGGTGAACAGATGAGCTCTAATATATCACACCCTGGATGAGGTGAACAGATGAGCTCTAATATATCGGCACCCTGGATGAGGTGAACAGATGAGTTTCAATATATCGGCACCCTGGATGAGGTGAACAGATGAGCTCTAATATATCGGCACCCTGGATGAGGTGAACAGATGAGCTCTAATATATCGGCACCCCTGGATGAGGTGAACAGATGAGCTCTAATATATCGGCACCCCTGGATGAGGTGAACAGATGAGCTCTAATATATCGGCACCCTGGATCACATAGATGAGGTGAACAGATGAGCTCTAATATATCGGCACCCTGGATGTGGTGAACAGATGAGCTCTAATATATCGGCACCCTGATGAGGTGAACAGATGAGCTCTAATATATCGGCACCCTGGATGAGGTGAACAGATGAGCTCTAATATATCGGCACCCTGGATGAGGTGAACAGATGAGCCTAATATATCGGCACCCTGGATGAGGTGAACAGATGAGCTCTAATATATCGGCACCCTGGATGAGGTGAACAGATGAGCTCTAATATATCGGCACCCTGGATGAGGTGAACAGATGAGCTCTAATATATCGGCACCCTGGATGTGGTGAACAGATGAGCTCTAATCGATCGTCTAATGAATTAAGAGTAACTAGAGTAACCACCCTAGTCACACCCAGACCTAACCAAATGACAGAATAAAAGGCTCTCCAAGGTCAGGGCGTGACACCTGTAGACACACCCCCAGGAGAGGACGGGCGGAGGGAGGGAGGGACACTCACGTCTGCAGTGATGTCGTTATACTAACCCTAAACCACACCCCCAGGAGAGGAGGGAGGGAGGGAGGGAGGGGGAGGGAGGGAGGACGGACAGACAGACACTTACGTCTGCAGTGATGTCGTTATACTAACCCTAAACCACACCCCCAGGAGAGGACGGAGGGAGGGAGGGAGGGGGAGGGGGAGGGAGGGAGGGAGGGAGGGGGAGGGAGGGAGGGGGAGGGAGGAGGGAGGGAGGAGGGAAGGAGGGGGAGGGGGGGGGAGGGGGAGGGGGAGGGGGGACAGACAGACACTTACGTCTGCAGTGATGTCGTTATACTAACCCTAAACCACACCCCCAGGAGAGGAGGGAGGGAGGGAGGGAGGGACACTTACGTCTGCAGTGATGTCGTTATACTAACCCTAAACCACACCCCCAGGAGAGGACGGAGGGAGGGAGGAGGAGGGAGGGGAGGGAGGGGAGGGACACTTACGTCTGCAGTGATGTCAAGATACTAACCCTAAACCCCACCCCAGGAGAGGACGGACGGAGGGAGGGAGGGAGGGAGGGAGGGAGGGAGGGAGGGAGGAAGGGAGGGAGGAGGGAGGGAGGGAGGGAGGGAGGGACCTGGAGGGAGGGGAGGAAGGGAGGAGGGAGGGAGGGGAGGGAGGGAGGGAGGGAGGGAGGGAGGGAGGGAGGGAGGGAGGGAGGAGGGGAGGGAGGGGAGGGAGGGAGGGAGGGGGAGGGAGGGAGGAGGGAGGGAGGGAGGGGAGGGAGGGAGGGAGGGAGGGAGGAGGGACGGAGGGAGGGAGGGAGGGACGGAGGGAGGGAGGGACGGAGGGAGGGAGGAGGGAGGGACGGAGGAGGGAGGGAGGGAGGGAGGGAGGGACGGAGGGAGGGAGGAGGGAGGGACGGAGGGAGGGAGGGAGGGAGGGACGGAGGGAGGGAGGGACGGAGAGAGGGAGGGACGGAGGAGGGAGGGACGAGGGAGGGAGGGAGGGACGGAGGGAGGGAGGGAGGGAGGGAGGGAGGGAGGGACCTGAGAGAGAGGGAGGGACGGAGGGAGGGAGGGACGGAGAGAGGGAGGGACGGAGGGAGGGAGGGACGGAGGGAGGGAGGGAGGAGGGAGGGAGGGACGGAGGGAGGAAGGAGGGAGGGACGGAGGGAGGAAGGGAGGGACGGAGGGAGGGACACTTACGTCTGCGGTGATGTCGTTAAACTTGGTGATGAAGGCGTGCTTGACGACATCCACGGTAACCTCAGACGCTATCACCATGACGACGTCAGGAAACAGCACCCACAGGTGGTCTGTCATTAGAAATCAAATCATATTAACCGATCAGTACATTATCAATACAACACTAATCATTCATATTAACCGATCAGTACATTATCAATACATCACTAATCATTCATATTAACCGATCAGGAAATGATCAATACAACACTAATCATTCATATTAACCGATCAGGACATTATCAATACATCACTAATCAATAATGAAATCATCAGTACATTATCAATACATCACTAATCATTCATATTAACCGATCAGTACATTATCAATACAACACTAATCATTCATATTAACCGATCAGTACATTATCAATACATCACTAATCATTCATATTAACCGATCAGGACATTATCAATACATCACTAATCATTCATATTAACCGATCAGTACATTATCAATACAACACTAATCAATCATATTAACCGATCAGGAAATGATCAATACAACACTAATCATTCATATTAACCGATCAGTACATTATCAATACATCACTAATCAATAATGAAATCATCAGTACATTATCAATACATCACTAATCATTCATATTAACCGATCAGGACGTTATCAATACAACACTAATCATTCATATTAACCGATCAGTACATTATCAATACATCACTAATCAATAATGAAATCATCAGGACATTATCAATACAACACTAATCATTCATATTAACCGATCAGTACATTATCAATACATCACTAATCATTCATATTAACCGATCAGGACATTATCAATACAACACGAATCATTCATATTAACCGATCAGTACATTATCAATACAACACTAATCATTCATATTAACCGATCAGGACATTATCAATACAACACGAATCATTCATATTAACCGATCAGGACATTATCAATACAACACGAATCATTCATATTAACCGATCAGGACATTATCAATACATTATTAATACATCACTAAATCAATAACATCAGCGATTGATACATTTTCAATACAGACACCCAGTCGATACGAGTCCACAGGTTATGAACAGTGCTGATAACCTGTCTGTCCTCTGGTCAATGTAATTATGTAATTATCTAACCTGTCTGTCCTCTGGTCAATGTAATTATGTAATTATCTAACCTGTCTCTCCTCTGGTCAATGTAATTATGTCATTATCTAACCTGTCTCTCCTCTGGTCAATGTAATTATGTAATTATCTAACCTGTCTGTCCTCTGGTCAATGTAATTATGTAATTATCTAACCTGTCTCTCCTCTGGTCAATGTAATTATGTAATTATCTAACCTGTCTCTCCTCTGGTCAATGTAATTATGTAATTATCTAACCTGTCTCTCCTCTGGTCAATGTAATTATGTAATTATCTAACCTGTCTCTCCTCTGGTCAATGTAATTATGTAATTATCTAACCTGTCTCTCCTCTGGTCAATGTAATTATGTAATTATCTAACCTGTCTCTCCTCTGGTCAATGTAATTATGTAATTATCTAACCTGTCTCTCCTCTGGTCAATGTAATTATGTAATTATCTAACCTGTCTGTCCTCTGGTCAATGTAATTATGTAATTATCTAACCTGTCTCCCCTCTGGTCAATGTAATTATGACAAAGTAATACAACAGCCGAACTGACAACTAACTCCTATGCTGTGAAAATCTCCCCTGAACACTGAATGTTTCAGTCTTACCAATAGATCAAGATCTCAGCTGGCTGCTGGCCCACCTATAGCCTTACCACCCTCTCAGCTAGCCACCTGGCCCACCTTAAGCCTTACCACCATCTCAGCTGGCCGCCTGGCCCACCTTTAGGCTTACCAATAGATCAAGATCTCAGCTAGCCACCTGGCCCACCTTTAGCCTTATCACCCTCTCAGCTAGGCACCTGGCCCACCTTTAGCCTTATCACCCTCTCAGCTAGCCACCTGGCCCACCTTTAGCCTTATCACCCTCTCAGCTAGGCACCTGGCCCACCTTTAGCCTTATCACCCTCTCAGCTAGCCACCTGGCCCACCTTTAGCCTTATCACCCTCTCAGCTAGCCACCTGGCCCACCTTTAGCCTTATCACCCTCTCAGCTAGGCACCTGGCCCACCTTTAGCCTTATCACCCTCTCAGCTAGCCACCTGGCCCACCTTTAGCCTTACCAATAGACCACCCTCTCAGCTAGCCACCTGGCCCACCTTTAGCCTTACCAATAGACCACCCTCTCAGCTAGCCACCTGGCCACCTTTAGCCTTACCAATAGACCACCCTCTCAGCTAGCCACCTGGCCCACCTTTAGCCTTACCAATAGACCACCCTCTCAGCTAGCCACCTGGCCCATCTTTAGCCTTACCAATAGATCAAGATCTCAGCTGGCCGCCTGGCCCACCTTTAGCCTTATCACCCTCTCAGCTAGCCACCTGGCCCACCTTTAGCCTTATCACCCTCTCAGCTAGCCACCTGGCCCACCTTTAGCCTTATCACCCTCTCAGCTGGCCGCCTGGCCCACCTTTAGCCTTATCACCCTCTCAGCTGGCCGCCTGGCCCACCTTTAGCCTTATCACCCTCTCAGCTAGCCGCCTGGCCCACCTTTAGCCTTATCACCCTCTCAGCTAGCCACCTGACCAACCTTTAGCCTTACCAATAGACCACCCTCTCAGCTAGCCACCTGGCCCACCTTTAGCCTTACCAATAGACCACCCTCTCAGCTAGCCACCTGGCCCACCTTTAGCCTTACCAATAGACCACCCTCTCAGCTAGCCACCTGGCCCACCTTTAGCCTTACCAATAGACCACCCTCTCAGCTAGCCACCTGGCCCACCTTTAGCCTTATCACCCTCTCAGCTGGCCGCCTGGCCCACCTTTAGCCTTACCAGAACCCAGTCCTACTCCAACACACCAGAACCCAGTCCTGCTCCAACACACCAGAACCCAGTCCTGCTCCAACACACCAGAACCCAGTCCTGCTCCAACACACCAGAACCCAGACCTGCTCCAACACACCTTTTTCGCAGGCAGGCAGGGCAGGGCAGGGCAGGCAGGCAGGCAGGCAGGCAGGCAAGCAGACACAGGCAGACAGACGTACAGGCAGACAGACGTACAGGCAGACAGACAGACACAGGCAGACAGACAGACAGGCAGACAGACAGACAGACAGACAGACAGACAGACAGACAGACAGACAGACAGACAGACAGACAGACAGACAGACAGTAGTTACCAGGATTCCATGAGAACTGCTCCATGTTCCGTAGACAGACAATGAGTAACAGAACATAGTTAGTGAACCTCTCCTTTATGTCTGAGGAGAGAGAGAGGGAGGAGGGGATAGAGAGAGGAGGAGGGAGAGAGGGGAGGAGAGAGAGAGAGGAGGGGATAGAGAGAGGGGAGGGGATAGAGAGGGGAGGAGGGGATAGAGAGGGGGAGAGAGAGAGGAGGGGAGAGAGAGGAGGGGAGAGAGAGGGGAGGAGGGGATAGAGAGGAGGGAGAGAGGGGAGGAGAGAGAGAGAGGAGGAGGAGGGGATAGAGAGGGGAGGAGGGGATAGAGAGGGGGAGAGAGAGAGGGAGGGGGAGAGAGAGGAGGGGAGAGAGAGGGGGAGGAGGGGATAGAGAGGAGGGAGAGAGGGGAGGAGAGAGAGAGAGGAGGAGGAGGGGATAGAGAGGGGAGGAGGGGATAGAGAGGGGGAGAGAGAGAGGAGGGAGAGAGGAGGAGGAGGGAGAGAGGGAGGAGAGAGAGAGAGGAGGAGGAGGGGATAGAGAGAGGGGAGGGGAGGGGAGAGAGAGGGAGGAGGGGAGAGGGGATGTAATAGAGAGAGGGTGGGGTGATGGAGCGAAAGAGATGGGGGAGAATAGGAGAGGGGGCGAGAGAGGGAGAGAGAGAGAGCGATAGAGAGCGAGAATAGGAGAGGGTGGGGTGATGGAGAGAGAGAGAGGGGGAGGAGGGGGAGAGAGAGAGGGTGGGGCGATAGAGAGAGAGAGAATAGGAGAGAGAGGGTGGGGTGATAGAGAGAGAGAGGGGGAGGAGGGGGAGAGAGAGAGGGGGAGGAGGGGGAGGAGAGGGGGAGGAGGGGGAGAGAGAGGGTGGGGCGATAGAGAGAGAGAATAGGAGAGAGAGGGTGGGGTGATGGAGAGAGAGAGGGGGAGGAGGGGGAGAGAGAGAGGGTGGGGGGAGAGAGAGAGAGAATAGGAGAGAGAGGGTGGGGTGATGGAGAGAGAGGGGGAGGAGGGGGAGAGAGAGAGGGGGAGGAGGGGGAGAGAGAGGGTGGGGTGGGTGGGGCGATAGAGGGAGAGAGCGAGAATAGGAGAGAGAGGGTGGGGTGGGGGGGAGAGAGAGGGGGAGGAGGGGGAGAGAGAGAATAGGAGAGAGAGGGTGGGGTGATGGAGAGAGAGAGGGGGAGGAGGGGGAGAGAGAGAGGGTGGGGCGATAGAGAGAGAATAGGAGAGAGAGGGTGGGGTGATGGAGAGAGAGAGGGGGAGGAGGGGGAGAGAGAGAGGGTGGGGTGATGGAGAGAGAGAGAGGGGGAGGGGGAGGGGGGGGAGAGAGAGGGTGGGGTGATGGAGAGAGAGAGAGGGTGGGGCGATAGAGAGAGAGAATAGGAGAGAGAGGGTGGGGTGATGGAGAGAGAAAGGGGGAGGAGGGGGAGAGAGAGAGGGTGGGGCGATAGAGAGAGAGAATAGGAGAGAGAGGGTGGGGTGATGGAGAGAGAGAGGGGGAGGAGGGGGAGAGAGAGAGGGTGGGGCGATAGAGAGAGAGAGGGGAGGGGGAGGGGGGGGAGAGAGAGAGGGTGGGGTGATGGAGAGAGAGAATAGGAGAGAGAGGGTGGGGTGATGGAGAGAGAGAGGGGAGAGAGAGGGGGAGAGAGAGAGAGGGTGGGGTGATGGAGAGAGAGAGAGGGGGAGGAGGGGGAGAGAGAGAGGGTGGGGTGATGGAGAGAGAGAGAGGGGGAGAGAGAGAGAGGGGGGGCGATAGAGAGAGAGAATAGGAGAGAGAGGGTGGGGTGATGGAGAGAGAGAAAGGGGGAGGAGGGGGAGAGAGAGAGAGGGTGGGGTGATGGAGAGAGAGAAAGGGGGAGGAGGGGAGAGAAGAGCAGAATTACTGTTATATTTACCTCAATAACAACCCAGGTGGAATAAAAAAGTTTTAATGTCAGAATATGACCACCAGGGTTAGAGAGGTCAGGGGTCAGAGAGAGGCGCCAAGGGGTCAGAGGTCAGGGAGAGGCGCCAAGGGGTCAGAGGTCAGGGGTAGTTATACTCACCACTGTTAGACATCTGAAAGAGGTTGTTAGAAGTCAGAGGTAAGGGGTTAGAGGTCAAGGGTTAGAGGTCAGGGGTAGTTATACTCACCACTGTTAGACATCTGAAAGAGGTTGTTAGAAGTCAGAGGTTAGAGGTCAGAGGTTAGAGGTCAGGGGTAGTTATACTCACTGTTAGACATCTGAGAGGTTGTTCTTCTCACATCTGAAAGAGGTTGTTCTTCTCAAAAACTTCAAACACACTCTGGGTGGGTGTCTCCACGGTGTTACAGAGAAACACAACGGTCACTGATCTGGGTGGGTGTCTCAGAGAAACACAACAGTCACTGCTCTGGGTGGGTGTCTCAGGGTGTTACAGAGAAACACAACAGTCACTGATCTGGGTGGGTGTCTCAGGGTGTCTCAGAGAAACACAACAGTCACTGATCTGGGTGGGTGTCTCAGGGTGTCTCAGAGAAACACAACAGTCACTGATCTGGGTGGGTGTCTCAGGGTGTCTCAGAGAAACACAACGGTCACTGATCTGGGTGGGTGTCTCAGAGAAACACAACAGTCACTGATCTGGGTGGGTGTCTCAGGGTGTTACAGAGAAACACAACAGTCACTGATCTGGGTGGGTGTCTCAGGGTGTTACAGAGAAACACAACAGTCACTGATCTGGGTGGGTGTCTCAGGGTGTCTCAGAGAAACACAACAGTCACTGATCTGGGTGGGTGTCTCAGGGTGTTACAGAGAAACACAACAGTCACTGATCTGGGTGGGTGTCTCAGGGTGTTACAGAGAAACACAACAGTCACTGATCTGGGTGGGTGTCTCAAGACACAACGGTCACTGATCTGGGTGGGTGTCTCAGGGTGTTACAGAGAAACACAACAGTCACTGATCTGGGTGGGTGTCTCAGAGAAACACAACGTCACTGATCTGGGTGGGTGTCTCAGGGTGTCTCAGAAAACACAACAGTCACTGATCTGGGTGGGTGTCTCAGGGTGTCTGGGTGGGTGTCTCAGGGGTGTCAGAGAAACACAACAGTCACTGATCTGGGTGGGTGTCTCAGAGAAACACAACAGTCACTGATCTGGGTGGGTGTCTCTCAGAGAAACAGGATCTGTGTTACAGAGAAACACAACAGTCACTGATCTGGGTGGGTGTCTCAGGGTGTTACAGAGAAACACAACAGTCACTGATCTGGGTGGGTGTCTCAGGGTGTCTCAGAGAAACACAACGGTCACTGATCTGGGTGGGTGTCTCAGGGTGTCTCAGAGAAACACAACGGTCACTGATCTGGGTGGGTGTCTCAGGGTGTCTCAGAGAAACACAACAGTCACTGATCTGGGTGGGTGTCTCAGGGTGTTACAGAGAAACACAACAGTCACTGATCTGGGTGGGTGTCTCAGGGTGTCTCAGAGAAACACAACAGTCACTGATCTGGGTGGGTGTCTCAGGGTGTCTCAGAGAAACACAACAGTCACTGATCTGGGTGGGTCTCAGGGTCTCAGGGGTGTTAGGGTGTTAGAGAAACACAACAGTCACTGATCTGGGTGGGTGTCTCAGGGTGTCTCAGAGAAACACAACAGTCACTGATCTGGGTGGGTGTCTCAGGGTGTCTCAGAGAAACACAAACACTGATCTGGGTGGGTGTCTCACGGTCACTGATCTGGGTGGGTGTCTCAGAGAAACACAACAGTCACTGATCTGGGTGGGTGTCTCAGGGTGTCTCAGAGAAACACAACAGTCACTGATCTGGGTGGGTGTCTCAGGGTCACTGTCTGGGTGGGTGTGTCAGAGAAACACAACAGTCACTGATCTGGGTGGGTGTGTCACAACAGTCACTGGGTGTCTCAGAGAAACACAACAGTCACTGATCTGGGTGGGTGTCTCAGGGTGTTACAGAGAAACACAACAGTCACTGATCTGGGTGGGTGTCTCAGGGTGTCTCAGAGTGTGTGTGTGTGTGTGTGTATGTCTCAGTGTGTGTGTGTGTGTATGTCTCAGTGTGTGTGTGTCTCAGTGTGTGTGTGTGTGTGTGTCTCAGTGTGTGTGTGTCTCAGTGTGTGTGTGTGTGTGTATGTCTCAGTGTGTGTGTGGACTCACATTGTTTGACATCATGATGGTGAGTAGAGACTTGTTGTGAGAGTTGAAGGCAACGTCTCAGAGTAGTGGCCTGGACCATGATGAGGATAGCATGAAGAACTGACACACACTCAGGAAAACAGCCTGATACACACACACACACAGTGTGTGTACACAACCTGACTACACACTCAGGAAAACAATCTGATAGACACACACACACACACCTGGACCAACCCGACTGACACACTCAGGAAAACAGCCTGATACACACACCAACACAACCTGACTACACACTCAGGAAAACAGCCTGATACACACACCAACACAACCTGACTACACACTCAGGAAAACAGCCTGACACACACACAACACAACCCTGACTATACACACTCAGGAAAACAGCCTGATACACACACCAACACAACCTGACTACACACACAGGAAAACAGCCTGATACACACACCAACACAACCTGACTACACACTCAGGAAAACAGCCTGATACACACACACACACACACAACACAACCACACACACACACACCACTACACACTCAGGAAAACAGCCTGATAACACACACCAACACAACCTGACTACACACTCAGGAAAACAGCCTGATACACACACACAACACAACCTGACTACACACTCAGGAAAACAGCCTGATACACACACCAACACAACCTGACACACACTCAGGAAAACAGCCTGATACACACACCAACACAACCTGACTACACACTCAGGAAAACAGCCTGATACACACACCCCAACACAACCTGAGGTACAACACATACACTCAGGAAAAGACAGGAAGTGATACACACACCAACACAACCTGACTACACACTTAGGTTCAGTAAAAGGATACACACAGGAAGTGGGTTACAACTACTAACCTGGTTCAGTAAGTAAGATACAGACAGGAAGTGGGTTACACTACTATCCCGTCAGGTTCAGTAAGTGATACAGACAGGAAGTGAGTTACAACTCCTATACACAACTCTTTAGGTTCAGTAAGTAAGGATACAGACAGGAAGTGGGTTACAACTACTACACAGGTTCAGTAAAATACAGACAGGAAGTGGGTTACAACTACTATCCCGTCTCTCTTTAGGTTCAGTAAGTAAGGATACAGACAGGAAGTGAGTTACAACTCCTATACCGTCTCTCTTTAGGTTCAGTAAGTAAGGATACAGACAGGAAGTGAGAGACAACTGCTATACCGTCTCTCTTTAGGTTCAGTAGGTAAGGATAGAGACAGGAAGTGAGTTACAACTCCTATACCGTCTCTCTTTAGGTTCAGTAAGTAAGGAAACAGACAGGAAGTGAGTTACAACTCCTATACCGTCTCTCTTTAGGTTCAGTAAGTAAGGATACAGACAGGAAGTGGGTTACAACTACTATACCGTCTCTCTTTAGGTTCAGTAAGTAAGGATACAGACAGGAAGTGGGTTACAACTACTATACCGTCTCTCTTTAGGTTCAGTAAGTAAGGATACAGACAGGAAGTGGGTTACAACTACTATCCCGTCTCTCTTTAGGTTCAGTAAGTAAGGATACAGACAGGAAGTGAGTTACAACTCCTATACCGTCTCTCTTTAGGTTCAGTAAGTAAGGATACAGACAGGAAGTGAGAGACAACTGCTATACCGTCTCTCTTTAGGTTCAGTAGGTAAGGATAGAGACAGGAAGTGAGTTACAACTCCTATACCGTCTCTCTTTAGGTTCAGTAAGTAAGGAAACAGACAGGAAGTGAGTTACAACTCCTATACCGTCTCTCTTTAGGTTCAGTAAGTAAGGATACAGACAGGAAGTAGGTTACAACTCCTATACCGTCTCTCTTTAGGTTCAGTAGGTAAGGATACAGACAGGAAGTAGATTACAACTCCTATACCGTCTCTCTTTAGGTTCAGTAAGTAAGGATACAGACAGGAAGTGAGTTACAACTCCTATACCGTCTCTCTTTAGGTTCAGTGAGTAAGGATACAGACAGGAAGTGAGTTACAACTCCTATACCGTCTCTCTTTAGGTTCAGTAAGTAAGGATACAGACAGGAAGTGAGTTACAACTACTATACCGTCTCTCTTTAGGTTCAGTAAGTAAGGATACAGACAGGAAGTGAGTTACAACTCCTATACCGTCTCTCTATAGGTTCAGTAAGTAAGGATACAGACAGGAAGTGGGTTACAACTCCTATACCGTCTCTCTTTAGGTTCAGTAAGTAAGGATACAGACAGGAAGTGAGTTACAACTCCTATACCGTCTCTCTTTAGGTTCAGTAGGTAAGGATACAGACAGGAAGTAGATTACAACTCCTATACCGTCTCTCTTTAGGTTCAGTAAGTAAGGATACAGACAGGAAGTGAGTTACAACTCCTATACCGTCTCTCTTTAGGTTCAGTGAGTAAGGATACAGACAGGAAGTGAGTTACAACTCCTATACCGTCTCTCTTTAGGTTCAGTAAGTAAGGATACAGACAGGAAGTGAGTTACAACTACTATACCGTCTCTCTTTAGGTTCAGTAAGTAAGGATACAGACAGGAAGTGAGTTACAACTCCTATACCGTCTCTCTATAGGTTCAGTAAGTAAGGATACAGACAGGAAGTGGGTTACAACTCCTATACCGTCTCTCTTTAGGTTCAGTAAGTAAGGATACAGACAGGAAGTGAGTTACAACTCCTATACCGTCTCTCTTTAGGTTCAGTAGGTAAGGATAGAGACAGAAAGTGAGTTACAACTCCTATACCGTCTCTTTAGGTTCAGTAGGTAAGGATACAGACAGGAAGTGAGTTACAACTCCTATACCGTCTCTTTAGGTTCAGTGAGTAAGGATACAGACAGGAAGTAGGTTACAACTACTATACCGTCCCTCTTTAGGTTCAGTAAGTAAGGATACAGACAGGAAGTGGGTTACAACTCCTATACCGTCTCTCTTTGGGTTCAGTAAGTAAGGATACAGACAGGAAGTGGGTTACAACTCCTATACCGTCTCTCTTTAGGTTCAGTGAGTAAGGATACAGACAGGAAGTGAGTTACAACTCCTATACCGTCTCTCTTTAGGTTCAGAAAATAAGGATACAGACAGGAAGTGAGAGACAACTCCTATACAGTCTCTCTTTAGGTTCAGTAAGTAAGGATACAGACAGGAAGTGAGTTACAACTACTATACCGTCTCTCTTTAGGTTCAGTAAGTAAGGATACAGACAGGAAGTGGGTTACAACTCCTATACCGTCTCTCTTTAGGTTCAGTAAGTAAGGATACAGACAGGAAGTGAGAGACAACTGCTATACCGTCTCTCTTTAGGTTCAGTAGGTAAGGATAGAGACAGGAAGTGAGTTACAACTCCTATACCGTCTCTCTTTAGGTTCAGTAAGTAAGGATACAGACAGGAAGTGAGGTACAACTCCTATACCGTCTCTCTTTAGGTTGAGTAAGTAAGGATACAGACAGGAAGTGAGGTACAACTCCTATACCGTCTCTCTTTAGGTTCAGTAAGTAAGGATACAGACAG
Organism: Oncorhynchus nerka; assembly: GCF_034236695.1. Classification (NCBI taxonomy): domain Eukaryota; kingdom Metazoa; phylum Chordata; class Actinopteri; order Salmoniformes; family Salmonidae; genus Oncorhynchus; species Oncorhynchus nerka. The sequence goes on from NW_027040440.1 coordinate 141,627, forward strand.
GAAGTGAGTTACAACTCCTATACCGTCTCTCTTTAGGTTCAGTAAGTAAGGAAACAGACAGGAAGTGGGTTCAAACTGCTATACCGTCTCTCTTTAGGTTCAGTAAGTAAGGATAGAGACAGGAAGTGAGTTACAACTCCTATACCGTCTCTCTTTAGGTTCAGTAAGGATACAGACAGGAAGTGAGTTACAACTCCTATACCGTCTCTCTTTAGGTTGAGTAAGTAAGGATACAGACAGGAAGTGAGGTACAACTCCTATACCGTCTCTCTTTAGGTTCAGTAAGGATACAGACAGCAAGTGAGGTACAACTCCTATACCGTCTCTCTTTAGGTTCAGTAAGTAAGGATACAGACAGGAAGTGAGCGACAACTCCTATACCGTCTCTTTAGGTTTAGTAAGTAAGGATACAGACATATAGAACAGCCATGAGGAAGTGAGGAACAACTCCTATATGAGCTCTCTTCTCCTCTTTAGGTTCAGTAAGGATACAGACAGGAAGTGAGAGACAACTCCTATATGAGCTCTCTTCTCCTCTTTAGGTTCAGTAAGGATACAGACATATAGAACAGCCATGAGGAAGTGAGGAACAACTCCTATATGAGCTCTCTTCTCCTCTTTAGGTTCAGTAAGGATACAGACATATAGAACAGCCATGAGGAAGTGAGGAACAACTCCTATATGAGCTCTCTTCTCCTCTTTAGGTTCAGTAAGGATACAGACAGGAAGTGAGGAACAACTCCTATATGAGCTCTCTTCTCCTCTTTAGGTTCAGTAAGGATACAGACAGGAAGTGAGGAACAACTCCTATATGAGCTCTCTTCTCCTCTTTAGGTTCAGTAAGGATACAGACATATAGAACAGCCATGAGGAAGTGAGGAACAACTCCTATATGAGCTCTCTTCTTCTCTTTAGGTTCAGTAAGGATACAGACATATAGAACAGCCATGAGGAAGTGAGGAACAACTCCTATATGAGCTCTCTTCTTCTCTTTAGGTTCAGTAAGGATACAGACATATAGAACAGCCATGAGGAAGTGAGGAACAACTCCTATATGAGCTCTCTTCTCCTCTTTAGGTTCAGTAAGGATACAGACAGGAAGTGAGGAACAACTCCTATATGAGCTCTCTTCTCCTCTTTAGGTTCAGTAAGGATACAGACAGGAAGTGAGGAACAACTCCTATATGAGCTCTCTTCTCCTCTTTAGGTTCAGTAAGGATACAGACAGGAAGTGAGGAACAACTCCTATATGAGCTCTCTTCTTCTCTTTAGGTTCAGTAAGGATACAGACATATAGAACAGCCATGAGGAAGTGAGGAACAACTCCTATATGAGCTCTCTTCTTCTCTTTAGGTTCTGTAGCAGTCCAGTAGAGAGCGTCCAGAATGTCCTGACCAAACGAAGAGAACAGCCTGTCTGCTACCTGCAGACACACACACACACACACACACACACACACACACACACGGTTAGTCTACCTGTAGGGAACACGCACACACACACACACACACACACACACACACACACACACACACACACACACACACGGTTAGTCTACCTGTAGGGAACACGCACACACACACACACACACACACACACACACACACACACACAGTTAGTCTACCTGTAGGGAAAACAAATGCACAAACACACAGTTAGTCGGTTGTGCGTGTGTGTCTCAGTGTAAAGCTGCAGGTAGAGGTGAGGTATTAAAAGCTGCAGGTAGAGGTGAGGTATTAAAAGCTGCAGGTTCAGGGGAGGTATGAAAAGCTGCAGGTAGAGGTGAGGTATTAAAAGCTGCAGGTTCAGGTGAGGTATTAAAAGCTGCAGGTAGAGGTGAGGTATTAAAAGCTGCAGGTACAGGTGAGGTATTAAAAGCTGCAGGTAGAGGTGAGGTATTAAAAGCTGCAGGTACGGGTGAGGTATTAAAAGCTGCAGGTACAGGTGAGGTATTAAAAGCTGCAGGTAGAGGTGAGGTATTAAAAGCTGCAGGTAGAGGTGAGGTATTAAAAGCTGCAGGTAGAGGTGAGGTATTAAAAGCTGCAGGTAGAGGTGAGGTATTAAAAGCTGCAGGTAGAGGTGAGGTATTAAAGCTGCAGGTACAGGTGAGGTATTAAAAGCTGCAGGTAGAGGTGAGGTATTAAAAGCTGCAGGTAGAGGTGAGGTATTAAAAGCTGCAGGTAGAGGTGAGGTATTAAAAGCTGCAGGTAGAGGTGAGGTATTAAAAGCTGCAGGTACAGGTGAGGTATTAAAAGCTGCAGGTAGAGGTGAGGTATTAAAAGCTGCAGGTAGAGGTGAGGTATTAAAAGCTGCAGGTAGAGGTGAGGTATTAAAAGCTGCAGGTACAGGTGAGGTATTAAAATCTGCAGGTAGAGAGAGGTGAGGTATGAAAAGCTGCAGGTAGAGGTGAGGTATTAAAAGCTGCAGGTACAGGTGAGGTATGAAAAGCTGCAGGTAGAGGTACAGGTGAGGTATGAAAAGCTGCAGGTAGAGGTACAGGTGAGGTATTAAAAGCTGCAGGTAGAGGTGAGGTATTAAAAGCTGCAGGTAGAGGTACAGGTGAGGTATTAAAAGCTGCAGGTAGAGGTGAGGTATTAAAAGCTGCAGGTACAGGTACAGGTGAGGTATTAAAGGCTACAGGTACAGGTGAGGTATTAAAAGCTGCAGGTAGAGGTGAGGTATTAAAAGCTGCAGGTAGAGGTGGTGAGGTATTAAAAGCTGCAGGTACAGGTGAGGTATTAAAAGCTGCAGGTAGAGGTGAGGTATTAAAAGCTGCAGGTAGAGGTGAGGTATTAAAAGCTGCAGGTACAGGTGAGGTATTAAAAGCTGCAGGTACAGGTGAGGTATTAAAAGCTACAGGTAGAGGTGAGGTATTAAAAGCTGCAGGTAGAGGTGAGGTATTAAAAGCTGCAGGTACAGGTACAGGTGAGGTATTAAAAGCTACAGGTAGAGGTGAGGTATTAAAAGCTGCATGTAGAGGTACAGGTGAGGTATTAAAAGCTGCAGGTACAGGTGAGGTATTAAAAGCTGCAGGTAGAGATACAGGTGAGGTATTAAAAGCTGCAGGTGCAGGTGAGGTATTAAAAGCTGCAGGTACAGGTGAGGTATTAAAAGCTGCAGGTAGAGGTGATGTATTAAAAGCTGCAGGTACAGGTGAGGTATTAAAAGCTGCAGGTAGAGGTGAGGTATTAAAAGCTGCAGGTACAGGTGAGGTATTAAAAGCTGCAGGTAGAGGTGAGGTATGAAAAGCTGCAGGTAGAGGTAGAGGTGAGGTATTAAAAGCTGCAGGTAGAGGTGAGGTATTAAAAGCTGCAGGTTCAGGTGAGGTATTAAAAGCTGCAGGTAGAGGTGAGGTATTAAAAGCTGCAGGTAGAGGTGAGGTATTAAAAGCTGCAGGTAGAGGTGAGGTATTAAAAGCTGCAGGTAGAGGTGAGGTATTAAAAGCTGCAGGTAGAGGTGAGGTATTAAAAGCTGCAGGTAGAGGTAGAGGTGAGGTATTAAAAGCTGCAGGTAGAGGTGAGGTATTAAAAGCTGCAGGTAGAGGTGAGGCATTAAAAGCTGCAGGTAGAGGTGAGGCAGGTAGAGGTGAGGTATTAAAAGCTGCAGGTACAGGTGAGGTATTAAAAGCTGCAGGTAGAGGTGAGGTATTAAAAGCTGCAGGTAGAGGTGAGGTATTAAAAGCTGCAGGTAGAGGTGAGGTATTAAAAGCTGCAGGTAGAGGTGAGGTATTAAAAGCTGCAGGTACAGGTGAGGTATTAAAAGCTGCAGGTACAGGTGAGGTATTAAAAGCTGCAGGTAGAGGTGAGGCATTAAAAGCTGCAGGTTCAGGTGAGGTATTAAAAGCTGCAGGTACAGGTGAGGCATTAAAAGCTGCAGGTACAGGTGAGGTATTAAAAGCCGCAGGTAGAGGTGAGGTATTAAAAGCTGCAGGTAGAGGTGAGGTATTAAAAGCTGCAGGTACAGGTGAGGTATGAAAAGCTGCAGGTAGAGGTGAGGTATTAAAAGCTGCAGGTAGAGGTGAGGTATTAAAAGCTGCAGGTAGAGGTGAGGAGGTATTAAAAGCTGCAGGTAAAGGCAGGGAGGTATTAAAAGCTGCAGGTAGAGGTGAGGTATTAAAAGCTGCAGGTAGAGGTGAGGTATTAAAAGCTGCAGGTAGAGGTGAGGTATTAAAAGCTGCAGGTACAGGTGAGGTATTAAAAGCTGCAGGTAGAGGTGAGGAATTAAAAGCTGCAGGTAGAGGTGAGGTATTAAAAGCTGCAGGTTCAGGTGAGGTATTAAGCTGGGTAGAGTACAGGTGAGGTATTAAAAGCTGCAGGTAGAGGTGAGGCATTAAAAGCTGCAGGTAGAGGTGAGGTATTAAAAGCTGCAGGTACAGGTGAGGTATTAAAAGCTGCAGGTAGAGGTGAGGTATTAAAAGCTGCAGGTAGAGGTGAGGTATTAAAAGCTGCAGGTAGAGGTGAGGTATTAAAAGCTGCAGGTACAGGTGAGGTATTAAAAGCTGCAGGTACAGGTGAGGTATTAAAAGCTGCAGGTACAGGTGAGGTATTAAAAGCTGCAGGTAGAGGTGAGGTATTAAAAGCTGCAGGTAGATGATATATAGTTTGATGACAGACTGTTCTCTGATCAGTTGATACATCATGCTGTAGTCTCAGTGTGTTACCTCTAGATAATATATAGATTGATGACAGACTGTTCTCTGATCAGTTGATACATCATGCTGTAGTCTCAGTGCGTTACCTCCAGCATGTTGTAGATAATATAGAGTTTGATGACAGACTGTCCTCTGATCAGGTGATACATCATGCTGTAATCCACGTAGCTCATCATGACGTAACACAACACCACGATGAAACCCTTCAACAGATCACAGACCTGAGCTGGTTGGAGGAGAGGAGACCCACTGTGGAGGGGAGGAGAGAGAGAAGAGTTAGCATGATGAAACCCTTCAACACATCACAGACCTGGAGGAGAGGAGAGGAGAGAGGAGAGGAGAGGAGAGGAGAGGAGGAGAGGAGAGGAGAGGAGAGAGAGGAGAGGAGAGGAGAGGAGAGGAGAGGAGAGGAGAGGAGACCTGGAGGAGACTGTGGAGGGAGGAGAGAGAGAAGAGTTAGCATGATGAAACCCTTCAACACATCACAGACCTGGAGGAGAGGAGAGGAGAGGAGAGGGAGAGGAGAGAGAGGAGAGGAGAGGAGAGGAGAGGAGACCCACTGTGGAGGAGAGGAGAGGAGAGGAGAGGGAGACCCACTGTGGAGGAGAGGAGAGAGAGAGAGTTAGCATGATGAAACCCTTCACCACATCACAGACCTGAAGGAGAGGAGAGGAAACCCTTCAGAGAGGAGAGGAGAGGGAGAGGAGAGGAGAGGAGGAGAGAGAGAGGAGAGGAGAGGAGGAGACCCACTGTGGAGGAGAGGAGAGGAGAGGAGAGGAGAGGAGAGGGAGAGAGACCCACTGTGGAGGAGAGGAGAGGAGAGAGGAGAGAGGGGAGAGAGGTTAGATGATGATACCCTTCAACACCCACTGTGGAGGAGAGAGAGAGAGGAGAGGAGAGGAGAGGAGAGGAGAGGAGAGGAGAGGAGAGGAGAGAAGAGTTAGCACTGTGGAGGAGAGGAGAGGAGAGGAGACCCACTGTGGAGGAGAGGAGAGGAGAGGAGACCCAGGAGAGGAGACATGATGAAACCCTTCACTGTGGAGGAGAGGAGGAGAGAGGAGAGGAGAGGAGAGGAGAGGAGAGAGAGAGAGAGAGAAGAGTTAGCATGATGAAACCCTTCAACACATCACAGACCTGGAGGAGAGGAGAGGAGACCCACTGTGGAGGAGAGGAGAGGAGAGGAGAGGAGAGGAGAGGAGAGGAGAGGAGAGGAGAGAGGAGAGGAGAGGAGAGGAGACCCACTGTGGAGGAGAGGAGAGAGAGAAGAGTTAGCATGATGAAACCCTTCAACACATCACAGACCTGGAGTTAGCATGGATGAGCTGGAGGTCTGAGGAGTCTGAGAGGGTAGAGGAGAGGAGAGACCACAGCAGGTGGAGGGTCAGGAGACCCAGTGTCTGATGAGGTGTGTGTAGGAGAGGAGAGACCACTGTGGAGGGGAGGGGCCAGTGGAGGAGAGGAGAGGAGAGGTAGAGGAGAGGAGACCACTGTGGGAGGTAGTCTGAGGGGCAGGAGAGAGAGAGAGAGTTAGCATGATGAAACCCTTCAACACCACAGACAGGAGGAGAGTCAGAGGAGAGGTGAGGAGAGGAGAGGAGACCACAGCAGGGGGGGTGGAGGAGAGGAGAGGAGAGGGAGAGGAGAGGAGAGGAGAGGAGAGGAGAGGAGAGCAGAGGAGAGGAGAGGAGACTGTGGAGGAGAGGAGACCCAGACCACAGGAGGGTAGGGAGTAGTCTGAGGAGGTGTGAGGTGAGTTAGAGACCCACAGCAGGGGGAGAGGAGAGTCTGATGAGGTGAGGAGAGGAGAGACCAGGAGCAGGAGACCCAGTGGAGGAGAGAGGAGGGAGAGGAGAGGAGAGGAGAGAGAGGAGAGGAGAGGAGACCCAGCTGTGGAGGGTCAGGAGTCTGAGAAGAGTTAGCATGATGAAACCCTTCAGACACATCACAGACCTGGGGAGAGGAGAGGAGAGGAGAGGAGAGGAGGAGAGGAGAGGAGGAGAGGAGAGGAGAGGAGAGTCTGAGAGGAGAGGAGAGGAGACCCACTGTGGAGGGAGGAGACCACAGAGGGGAGGAGGGTCAGGAGAGGAGAGGTGTGGAGGGTGGAGACCTCAGAGGGGAGCAGGGTAGGGTCAGAGGAGAGGAGACCCACTGTGGAGGGGAGGTGAGAGAGAAGAGTTAGGTGATGAAACCCTTCAACACATCACAGACCTGGAGGAGAGGAGAGGAAAGTCTGAGAGGTCAGGAGAGGAGGAGAGCCCACTGTGGAGGAGAGGAGAGGAGGAGGAGGAGAGAGAGAGGAGAGGAGAGGAGAGAGAGAGGAGAGGTGAGGGTAGGGTCAGTAGTCTGGAGAGGTGAGGAGAGGAGAGGAGAGGAGAGGAGAGGAGAGGTAGAGGAGAGGAGACCCACTGTGGAGGGAGGAGAGAGAGAAGAGTTAGCATGATGAAACCCTTCAACACATCACAGACCTGGAGGAGAGGAGAGGAGGAGAGGAGAGGAGAGGAGAGTCTGAGAGGTGTGAGGGGAGAGGAGACCCACTGTGGAGGAGAGGAGAGGAGACCCACTGTGGAGGGGAGGAGAGAGAGAGAGTTAGCATGATGATACCCTTCAACACATCACAGACCTGGAGGAGAGGAGAGGAGAGTCTGAGAGTGTGAGGAGACCCAGGAGAGGGGCGGAGAGGAGAGGGAGGAGAGGGAGGAGAGGAGAGGAGAGGAGACCCACTGTGGAGGGGAGGAGAGACCAGCATGATGAAACCCTTCACCACATCACAGACCTGGAGGAGAGGAGGAGAGGAGAGGAGAGGAGAGGAGAGGAGAGGAGAGGAGAGGAGAGGAGAGGAGAGGAGACCAGGAGAGGAGAGGGTGGAGGAGAGGAGAGAGAGAAGAGTTAGCATGATGAAACCCTTCACCACATCACAGACCTGGAGGAGAGGAGAGGAGAGGAGAGGAGAGGAGAGGAGAGGAGAGGAGAGGAGGGAGAGGAGACCCACAGGAGAGGAGAGGAGAGGGAGAGGAGACCCAGTGGAGGAGAGGAGAGTGAGAAGAGTTAGCATGATGAAACCCTTCAACACATCACAGACCTGGAGGAGAGGAGAGGAGACCCAGGTGTGGAGGAGAGGAGAGGAGAGGAGAGGAGAGGAGAGGAGGAGAGGAGAGGACAGCATCAGACCCACTGTGGAGGAGAGGAGAGGAGACCCACTGTGGGGAGAGAGAGAAGAGTGTAGCATGATGAAACCCTTCAACACATCACAGACCTGGAGGAGAGGAGAGGAGAGGAGAGGAGAGGAGAGGAGAGGAGAGGAGACCCACTGTGGAGGAGAGGAGACCCACTGTGGAGGGGAGGAGAGGAGAGGAGAGGAGAGGAGAGGAGACCCACTGTGGAGGGGAGGAGAGGAGAGGAGAGAGAGGAGAGGAGACCCACTGTGGAGGGGAGGAGAGAGAAAGAGTTAGCATGATGAAACCTTCAACACATCACAGACCTGGAGGAGAGGAGAGGAGAGGAGAGGAGAGGAGAGGAGAGGAGAGAGGAGAGGAGAGGTAGAGGAGAGGAGAGGAGACCCACTGTGGAGGAGAGGGAGAGGAGAGGAGAGGAGAGGAGAGGAGAGGAGAGAGAGGAGAGGAGAGGGAGAGGAGAGGAGACCCACTGTGGAGGAGAGGAGAGGAGAGGAGAGGAGAGGAGAGGAGAGGAGACCCACTGTGGAGGAGAGGAGAGAGAGAAGAGTTAGCATGATGAAACCCTTCACCACATCACAGACCTGGAGGAGAGGAGAGGAGAGGAGAGGAGACCCACTGTGGAGGAGCAGAGGAGACCACTGTGGAGGGGAGGAGAGAGAGAAGAGTTAGCATGATGAAACCCTTCAACACATCACAGACCTGGAGGAGAGGAGAGGAGAGGAGAGGAGAGGAGAGGAGAGGGAGAGAGAGGAGAGGAGAGGAGAGGAGAGGAGACCCACTGTGGAGGAGAGGTTAGGAGAGGTTAGAGGAGACCCACTGTGGAGAGGGAGAGGAGAGGTAGAGGAGAGCAGAGGAGAGGAGACCCACTGTGGAGGGGAGGAGAGAGAGAAGAGTTAGCATGATGAAACCTTCAACACATCACAGACCTGGAGGGAGAGGAGAGGAGAGGAGAGGAGAGGAGAGGTGAGAGGAGAGGAGAGGAGGAGAGAGGGAGGAGGGGAGGAGAGGAGAGGAGAGGAGAGGAGACCCACTGTGGAGGAGAGAGAGAGGAGAGGAGAGGAGGGAGAGGAGAGGAGAGGAGGAGGAGACCAGTGGGAGGGAGAGAAGAGTTAGCATGATGAAACCCTTCAACACATCACAGACCTGGAGGGAGAGGAGAGGGGAGAGGAGAGGAGAGGAGAGGAGAGGAGGAGGAGAGAGGAGAGGAGAGGAGGGAGAGGAGAGGAGAGTTAGAGGATGAAGACCCACTGTGGAGGAGAGGAGGAGAGAGAGGAGAGGAGAGGAGAGGAGAGGAGAGGAGTGGAGAGGGAGGAGAGGAGAGGAGAGGAGAGGAGAGGAGAGGAGAGGAGAGGAGAGGAGAGGAGAGGAGAGAGAGGAGAGGAGAGGAGACCCACTGTGGAGGAGAGGAGAGAGAGAAGAGTTAGCATGATGAAACCCTTCACCACATCACAGACCTGGAGGAGAGGAGAGAGAGGAGAGGAGAGGAGAGGTGGAGGAGAGGAGAGGAGAGGAGAGGAGAGGAGAGGAGAGGAGAGGAGAGGAGAGGAGAGGAGAGGAGAGGAGACCCACTGTGGAGGAGAGGAGAGGAGAGAAGAGTTAGCATGATGAAACCCTTCAACACATCACAGAGGAGGAGAGGAGAGGAGAGGAGAGGAGAGGAGAGGAGAGGGAGGAGAGGAGAGGTCTGAGACCCACTGTGGAGGAGAGGAGAGGAGAGGAGAGGAGAGGAGAGGAGACCCAGTCTGAGAGGAGAGGAGAGGAGAGGAGACCCACAGGGAGGAGAGGAGAGAGAGAAGAGTTAGCATGATGAAACCATTCAACACATAGCAGACCTGGAGGAGAGGAGAGGAGTCCACTGTGGAGGAGAGGAGAGGGAGAGGAGACCTCAGACCAGGAGCAGGGAGTAGGAGAGGAGAGGAGAGGAGTCTGAGGAGACCCACTGTGTGCAGAGAGAGAGAGAAGAGTTAGAGTTAGCATGATGAAACCCTTCAACACATCACAGACCTGGAGTTAGGATGAGCTGGAGGTCTGGAGTCTGATGAGGTGTGTAGGTTGTTACCTCAGACCACAGCAGGGTAGAGTCAGTAGTCTGATGAGGTGTGTGTAGGTGTGTTACCTCAGACCACAGCAGGGTAGGGTCAGTAGTCTGATGAGGTGTGTGTAGGTGTGTTACCTCAGACCACAGCAGGGTAGAGTCAGTAGTCTGATGAGGTGTGTGTAGGTGTGTTACCTCAGACCACAGCAGGGTAGTAGGGTCAGTAGTCTGATGAGGTGTGTGTAGGTGTGTTACCTCAGACCACAGCAGGGTAGGGTCAGTAGTCTGATGAGGTGTGTGTAGGTGTGTTACCTCAGACCACAGCAGGGTAGGGTCAGTAGGTGGACGAGGGGCCAGTAGGACTCTTAGAGGCAGCAGGGTGAACAGTAGTCAGGAAGGCATCCAGACACAGGAAGAACCCAAACAGCATCAACTACACAGAGAGACAGAGGTATTTAGTTCACTAAGGTGACTGTTTATTTCACTTACAGCATCAACTACACAGAGAGACAGAGATTTAGTTCACTACGTGTGGGACTGTTTATAAATCAACTAAAGTAAACACGCAGTTAGTTAGCTGTACAGCATCAACTAGGCTAGTCTAGTTTAGGGGTGTGTTTGTTTAGTTAGTTACACAGAGAGACAGAGATTTAGTTGTATGAGTAGTAGGCAACTAGTCAGAGTTTAGTTCACTAGGGGTGTGTTTGGTTAGTTAGTTAGCTGCATCAACTAGCAGAGACAGGCTAGTTCACTGTGGTGACTGTTTAGTTTCCCTTTAGCATCAACTACACAGAGACAGTTTTAGTTGTGTTTTAGTTAGTTAGTTAGCTGTATAGTAGTAGGCTAGTCTAGTTTAGGGGTGTGTTTGGTTAGTTAGTTAGTTAGCTGTATAGTAGTAGGCTAGTCTAGTTAGTGTGTTTGTTAGTTAGTTAGTTAGTTTAGCTGCATAGCAGTAGGCTAGTCTAGTTTAGGGGTGTGTTTGGTTTGAGTTAGTTAGCTAGCTGCATAGTAGTAGGCTAGTCTAGCTTAGGGGTGTGTTTGGTTAGTTAGTTAGTTAGCTGTATAGTAGTAGGCTAGTCTAGTTTAGGGGTGTGTTTGGTTAGTTAGTTAGTTAGCTGTATAGTAGCAGGCTAGTCTAGTTTAGGGGTGTGTTTGGTTAGTTAGTTAGTTAGCTGTATAGCAGCAGGTAGTCTAGTTTAGGGGGTGTGTTTGTTAGTTAGTTAGCTGTATAGCAGCAGGCCAGTCTAGTTTAGGGGTGTGTTTGTTAGTTAGTTAGCTGTATAGTAGTAGGCTAGTCTAGTTAGGGGTGTTTGGTTAGTTAGTTAGTTAGTGTATAGTAGTTCCAGTTTAGGGTGGTGTTTGTTAGTTAGTTAGCTGTATAGTAGTAGGCTAGTCTAGTTTAGGGTGTGTTTGGTTAGTTAGTTAGTTAGCTGTATAGCAGTAGGCTAGTCTAGTTTAGGGGTGTTTGGTTAGTTAGTTAGTTAGCTGTATAGTAGTAGGCTAGTCTAGTTTAGGGGTGTGTTTGGTTAGTTAGTTAGTTAGCTGTATAGTAGTAGGCTAGTCTAGTTTAGGGGTGTGGTTAGTTAGTTAGTTAGCTGTATAGTAGTAGGCTAGTCTAGTTTAGGGGTGTGTTTGGTTAGTTAGTTAGTTAGCTGTATAGTAGTAGGCTAGTCTAGTTTAGGGGTGTGGTTAGTTAGTTTTAGCTGGTTGTTTGAGTTAGTTAGTTAGCTGTATAGCAGTAGGCCAGTCTAGTTTAGGGGTGTGTTTGGTTAGTTAGTTAGTTAGCTGTATAGTAGTAGGCTAGTCTAGTTTAGGGTGTTTGGTTAGTTAGTTAGTTAGTTGGCAATGTATAGTAGTAGGCTAGTCTAGTTTAGGGGTGTGTTTGGTTAGTTAGTTAGTTAGCTGTATAGTAGTAGGCTAGTCTAGTTTAGGGGTGTGTTTGGTTAGTTAGTTAGTTAGGCTGTATAGTAGCAGGCCAGTCTAGTTTAGGGTGTGTTTGGTTAGTTAGTTAGTTAGCTGTATAGTAGTAGGCTAGTCTAGTTTAGGGGTGTTGTTTGGTTAGTTAGTTAGTTAGTTAGCTGTATAGTAGTAGGCCAGTCTAGTTTAGGGGTGTGTTTGGTTAGTTAGTTAGTTAGCTGTATAGTAGTAGGCTAGTCTAGTTTAGGTGTGTTTGTTTGGTTAGTTAGTTAGCTGTATAGTAGTAGGCCAGTCTAGCTTTAGGGGTGTGTTTGGTTAGTTAGTTAGTTAGCTGTATAGTAGTAGGCTAGTCTAGTTTAGGGGTGTGTTTGGTTAGTTAGTTAGTTAGCTGTATAGTAGTAGGCTAGTCTAGTTTAGGGTGTGTTTGGTTAGTTAGTTAGTTAGCTGTATAGTAGTAGGCTAGTCTAGTTTAGGGTGTGTTTGGTTAGTTAGTTAGTTAGCTGTATAGTAGTAGGCTAGTCTAGTTTTAGGGGTGTGTTTGGTTAGTTAGTTAGTTAGCTTGTATAGTAGTAGGCTAGTCTAGTTTAGGGTGTGTTTGGTTAGTTAGTTAGTTAGCTGTATAGTAGTAGGCTAGTCTAGTTTAGGGTGTGTTTGGTTAGTTAGTTAGTTAGCTGTATAGTAGTAGGCTAGTCTAGTTTAGGGTGTGTTTGGTTAGTTAGTTAGCTGTATAGTAGTAGGCTAGTCTAGTTTAGGGGTGTGTTTGGTTAGTTAGTTAGCTGTATAGTAGTAGGCTAGTCTAGTTTAGGGTGTGTTTGGTTAGTTAGTTAGCTGTATAGTAGTAGGCTAGTCTAGTTTAGGGTGTGTTTGGTTAGTTAGTTAGTTAGCTGTATAGTAGTAGGCTAGTCTAGTTTAGGGTGTGTTTGGTTAGTTAGTTAGTTAGCTGTATAGTAGCAGGCTAGTCTAGTTTAGGGGTGTGTTTGGTTAGTTAGTTAGCTGTATAGTAGTAGGCTAGTCTAGTTTAGGGGTGTGTTTGGTTAGTTAGTTAGTTAGCTGTATAGTAGTAGGCTAGTCTAGTTTAGGGGTGTGTTTGGTTAGTTAGTTAGTTAGCTGTATAGTAGCAGGCTAGTCTAGTTTAGGGTGTGTGTTTGGTTAGTTAGTTAGTTAGCTGTATAGTAGTAGGCTAGTCTAGTTTAGGGTGTGTTTGGTTAGTTAGTTAGTTAGCTGTATAGCAGTAGGCTAGTCTAGTTTAGGGGTGTGTTTGGTTAGTTAGTTAGTTGTATGTAGTAGTAGGCTAGTCTAGTTTAGGGGTGTGTTTGGTTAGTTAGTTAGTTAGCTGTATAGTAGTAGGCTAGTCTAGTTTAGGGGTGTGTTTGGTTAGTTAGTTAGTTAGCTGTATAGTAGTAGGCTAGTCTAGTTTAGGGGTGTGTTTGGTTAGTTAGTTAGTTAGCTTAGTTATAGTAGTAGGCTAGTCTAGTTTAGGGGTGTGTTTGGTTAGTTAGTTAGTTAGCTGTATAGTAGTAGGCTAGTCTAGTTTAGGGGTGTGTTTGGTTAGTTAGTTAGCTGTATAGTAGTAGGCTAGTCTAGTTTAGGGGTGTGTTTGGTTAGTTAGTTAGCTGTATAGTAGCAGGCTAGTCTAGTTTAGGGGTGTGTTTGGTTAGTTAGGTTAGCTGTATAGCAGTAGGCTAGTCTAGTTTAGGGGTGTGTTTGGTTAGTTAGTTAGTTAGCTGTATAGCAGTAGGCTAGTCTAGTTTAGGGGTGTGTTTGGTTAGTTAGTTAGTTAGCTGTATAGTAGTAGGCTAGTCTAGTTTAGGGGTGTGTTTGGTTAGTTAGTTAGCTGTATAGTAGTAGGCTAGTCTAGTTTAGGGTGTGTTTGGTTAGTTAGTTAGCTGTATAGTAGTAGGCTAGTCTAGTTTAGGGGTGTGTTTGGTTAGTTAGTTAGCTGTATAGTAGTAGGCTAGTCTAGTTTAGGGGTGTGTTTGGTTAGTTAGTTAGCTGTATAGTAGTAGGCTAGTCTAGCTTAGGGGTGTTTGGTTAGTTAGTTAGTTAGCTGTATAGTAGTAGGCTAGTCTAGTTTAGGGGTGTGTTTGTTAGTTAGTTAGTTAGCTGTATAGTAGCAGGCTAGTCCAGTTTAGGGGTGTGTTTGGTTAGTTAGTTAGCTGTATAGTAGTAGGCTAGTCTAGTTTAGGGGTGTGTTTGGTTAGTTAGTTAGCTGTATAGTAGTAGGCTAGTCTAGTTTAGGTGTGTTTGGTTGTCAGTTAGTTAGCTGTATAGTAGTAGGCTAGTCTAGTTTAGGGTGTGTTTGGTTAGTTAGTTAGTTAGCTGTATAGTAGTAGGCTAGTCTAGTTTAGGGGTGTGTTTGGTTAGTTAGTTAGTTAGCTGTATAGTAGTAGGCTAGTCTAGTTTAGGGGTGTGTTTGGTTAGTTAGTTAGCTGTATAGTAGTAGGCTAGTCTAGCTTAGGGGTGTGTTTGGTTAGTTAGTTAGTTAGCTGTATAGTAGTAGGCTAGTCTAGTTTAGGGGTGTGTTTGGTTAGTTAGTTAGCTGTATAGTAGTAGGCTAGTCTAGCTTTAGGGTGTGTTTGGTTAGTTAGTTAGCTGTATAGTAGTAGGCTGCTCTAGTTTAGGGGTGTGTTTGGTTAGTTAGTTAGTTAGCTGTATAGCAGTAGGCTAGTCCAGCTTAGGGGTGTGTTTGGTTAGTTAGTTAGTTAGCTGTATAGTAGTAGGCTAGTCCTAGTTTAGGGGTGTGTTTGGTTAGTTAGTTAGCTGTATAGTAGTAGGCTAGTCTAGTTTAGGGTGTGTTTGGTTAGTTAGTTAGTCTGTATAGTAGTAGGCTAGTCTAGTTTAGGGGTGTGTTTGGTTAGTTAGTTAGTTAGCTGTATAGTAGTAGGCTAGTCTAGTTTAGGGGTGTTTGGTTAGTTAGTTAGTTAGCTGTATAGTAGTAGGCTAGTCTAGTTTAGGGTGTGTTTGGTTAGTTAGTTAGCTGTATAGTAGTAGGCTAGTCTAGTTTAGGGTGTGTTTGGTTAGTTAGTTAGCTGTATAGTAGTAGGCTAGTCTAGTTTAGGGGTGTGTTTGGTTAGTTAGTTAGTTAGTTAGCTGTATAGTAGTAGGCTAGTCTAGTTTAGGGTGTGTTTGGTTAGTTAGTTAGTTAGCTGTATAGTAGTAGGCTAGTCTAGTTTAGGGTCTGTTTGGTTAGTTAGTTAGTTAGCTGTGTAGTAGGCTAGTCTAGTTTAGGGTGTGTTTGGTTAGTTAGTTAGCTGTATAGTAGTAGGCTAGTCTAGTTTAGGGTGTGTGTTTGGTTAGTTAGTTAGTTGCTAGTAGTAGGCTAGTCTAGTTTAGGGGTGTGTTTGGTTAGTTAGTTAGTTAGCTGTATAGTAGCAGGCCAGTCTAGTTTAGGGGTGTGTTTGGTTAGTTAGTTAGCTGTATAGTAGTAGGCTAGTCCAGTTTAGTGTGTTTGGTTAGTTAGTTAGTTAGCTGTATAGTAGTAGGCTAGTCTAGTTTAGGGGTGTGGTTAGTTAGTTAGCTGTATAGTAGTAGGCTGTCTAGGTTTAGGGGTGTTTGTTAGTTAGTTAGCTGTATAGTAGTAGGCTAGTCTAGTTTAGGGGTGTGTTTGGTTAGTTAGTTAGTTAGGCTGTATAGTAGTAGGCTAGTCTAGTTTAGGGTGTGTTTGGTTAGTTAGTTAGTTAGCTGTATAGTAGTAGGCTAGTCTAGTTTAGGGTGTGTTTGGTTAGTTAGTTAGTTAGCTGTATAGTAGTAGGCTAGTCTAGTTTAGGGGTGTGTTTGTTAGTTAGTTAGCTGTATAGTAGTAGGCTAGTCTAGTTTAGGGTGTGTTTGGTTAGTTAGTTAGCTGTATAGTAGTAGGCTAGTCTAGTTTAGGGTGTGTTTGGTTAGTTAGTTAGTTAGCTGTATAGTAGTAGGCTAGTCTAGTTTAGGGGTGTGTTTGGTTAGTTAGTTAGCTGTATAGTAGTAGGCTAGTCTAGTTTAGGGGTGTGTTTGGTTAGTTAGTTAGTTAGCTGTATAGTAGTAGGCTAGTCTAGTTTAGGGTGTGTTTGGTTAGTTAGTTAGTTAGCTGTATAGTAGTAGGCTAGTCTAGTTTAGGGGTGTGTTTGGTTAGTTAGTTAGCTGTATAGTAGTAGGCTAGTCTAGTTTAGGGGTGTGTTTGGTTAGTTAGTTAGCTGTATAGTAGTAGGCTAGTCTAGTTTAGGGGTGTGTTTGGTTAGTTAGTTAGCTGTATAGTAGTAGGCTAGTCTAGTTTAGGGTGTGTTTGGTTAGTTAGTTAGCTGTATAGTAGTAGGCTAGTCTAGTTTAGGGGTGTGTTTGGTTAGTTAGTTAGTTAGCTGTATAGTAGTAGGCTAGTCTAGTTTAGGGTGTGTTTGGTTAGTTAGTTAGTGTATAGTAGTAGGCTAGTCTAGTTTAGGGGTGTGTTTGGTTAGTTAGTTAGTGTATAGTAGTAGGCTAGTCTAGTTTAGGGTGTGTTGGTTAGTTAGTTAGCTGCAGTAGCATAGTAGTAGGCTAGTCTAGTTTAGGGGTGTGTTTGGTTAGTCTTAGTTTAGTAGGGTGTCTAGTTTAGGGGTGTGTTTGGTTAGTTAGTTAGCTGTATAGTAGTAGGCTAGTCTAGTTTAGGGTGTGTTTGGTTAGTTAGTTAGCTGTATAGTAGTAGGCTAGTCTAGTTTAGGGGTGTGTTTGGTTAGTTAGTTTAGCTGTATAGTAGTAGGCTAGTCTAGTTTAGGGTGTGTTTGGTTAGTTAGTTAGTTAGTTGTAGGGGCTAGTCTAGTTTAGGGGTGTGTTTGGTTAGTTAGTTAGCTGTATAGTAGTAGGCTAGTCTAGTTTAGGGGTGTGTTTGGTTAGTTAGTTAGTTAGTTGTATAGTAGTAGGCTAGTCTAGTTTAGGGTGTGTTTGGTTAGTTAGTTAGTTAGCTGTATAGTAGTAGGCTAGTCTTTTAGGGGTGTGTTTGGTTAGTTAGTTAGTTAGTTGTATAGTAGTAGGCTAGTCTAGTTTAGGGTGTGTTTGGTTAGTTAGTTAGTTAGTTGTATATAGTAGTAGGCTAGTCTAGTTTAGGGTGTGTTTGGTTAGTTAGTTAGCTGTATAGTAGTAGGCTAGTCTAGTTTAGGGGTGTGTTTGGTTAGTTAGTTAGCTGTATAGTAGTAGGCTAGTCTAGTTTAGGGTGTGTTTGGTTAGTTAGTTAGTTAGCTGTATAGTAGTAGGCTAGTCTAGTTTAGGGGTGTGTTTGGTTAGTTAGTTAGCTGTATAGTAGTAGGCTAGTCTAGTTTAGGGGTGTGTTTGGTTAGTTAGTTAGTTAGCTGTATAGTAGTAGGCTAGTCTAGTTTAGGGGTGTGTTTGGTTAGTTAGTTAGCTGTATAGTAGTAGGCTAGTCTAGTTTAGGGGTGTGTTTGGTTAGTTAGTTAGCTGTATAGTAGTAGGCTAGTCTAGTTTAGGGGTGTGTTTGGTTAGTTAGTTAGTTAGCTGTATAGTAGTAGCTAGTCTAGTTTAGGGGTGTGTTTGGTTAGTTAGTTAGCTGTATAGTAGTAGGCTAGTCTAGTTTAGGGTGTGTTTGGTTAGTTAGTTAGCTGTATAGTAGTAGGCTAGTCTAGTTTAGGGTGTGTTTTAGTTAGTTAGTTAGCTGTATAGTAGTAGGCTAGTCTAGTTTAGGGTGTGTTTGGTTAGTTAGTTAGTGTAGTTAGCTGTAGGCCAGTCTAGTTTAGGGTGTGTTTGGTTAGTTAGTTAGCTGTATAGTAGGGCTAGTCTAGTTTAGGGTGTGTTTGGTTAGTTAGTTAGTTGCTGTATAGTAGTAGGCTAGTCTAGTTTAGGGGTGTGTTTGGTTAGTTAGTTAGCTGTATAGTAGTAGGCTAGTCTAGTTTAGGGGTGTGTTTGGTTAGTTAGTTAGCTGTATAGTAGTAGGCTAGTCTAGTTTAGGGGTGTGTTTGGTTAGTTAGTTAGTTGGCTGTATAGTAGTAGGCTAGTCTAGTTTAGGGTGTGTTTGGTTAGTTAGTTAGTTAGCTGTATAGTAGTAGGCTAGTCTAGTTTAGGGGTGTGTTTGGTTAGTTAGTTAGCTGTATAGTAGTAGGCTAGTCTAGTTTAGGGGTGTGTTTGGTTAGTTAGTTAGCTGTATAGTAGTAGGCTAGTCTAGTTTAGGGTGTGTTTGGTTAGTTAGTTAGTTAGCTGTATAGTAGTAGGCTAGTCTAGCTTAGGGGTGTGTTTGGTTAGGTTAGTTAGTTAGCTGTATAGTAGTAGGCTAGTCTAGTTTAGGGGTGTGTTTGGTTAGTTAGTTAGTTAGCTGTATAGTAGTAGGCTAGTCTAGTTTAGGGTGTGTTTGGTTAGTTAGTTAGTTAGCTAGTAGCAGGCTAGTCTAGTTTAGGGTGTGTTTGGTTAGTTAGTTAGCTGTATAGTAGTAGGCTAGTCTAGTTTAGGGTGTGTTTGGTTAGTTAGTTAGCTGTATAGTAGTAGGCTAGTCTAGTTTAGGGGTGTGTTTGGTTAGTTAGTTAGTTAGCTGTATAGTAGTAGGCTAGTCTAGCTTAGGGTGTTTGGTTAGTTGTTAGTTAGTTAGCTGTATAGTAGGCTAGTCTAGTTTAGGGGTGTGTTTGGTTAGTTAGTTAGTTAGCTGTATAGTAGTAGGCTAGTCTATCTTAGGGGTGTGTTTGGTTAGTTAGTTAGTTAGCTGTATTATAGTAGGCTAGTCTAGTTTAGGGGTGTGGTTGGTTAGTTAGTTAGTTAGCTGTATAGTAGTAGGCTAGTCTAGTTTAGGGGTGTGTTTGGTTAGTTAGTTAGTTAGCTGTATAGTAGTAGGCTAGTCTAGTTTAGGGGTGTGTTTGGTTAGTTAGTTAGCTGTATAGTAGTAGGCTAGTCTAGTTTAGGGGTGTGTTTGGTTAGTTAGTTAGTTAGCTGTATAGTAGTAGGCTAGTCTAGTTTAGGGGTGTGTTTGGTTAGTTAGTTAGCTGTATAGTAGTAGGCTAGTCTAGTTTAGGGGTGTGTTTGGTTAGTTAGTTAGCTGTATAGTAGTAGGCTAGTCTAGTTTAGGGGTGTGTTTGGTTAGTTAGTTAGTTAGCTGTATAGTAGTAGGCTAGTCTAGTTTAGGGGTGTGTTTGGTTAGTTAGTTAGTTAGTTAGCTGTATAGTAGTAGGCTAGTCTAGCTTAGGGGTGTGTTTGGTTAGTTAGTTAGTTAGCTGTATAGTAGTAGGCTAGTCTAGCTTAGGGTGTGTTTGGTTAGTTAGTTAGTTAGCTGTATAGTAGTAGGCTAGTCTAGTTTAGGGGTGTGTTTGGTTAGTTAGTTAGTTGGCTGTATAGTAGTAGGCTAGTCTAGTTTAGGGTGTGTTTGGTTAGTTAGTTAGCTGTAGTATAGTAGTAGGGGTGTAGTCTTAGTTTAGGGGTGTGTTTGGTTAGTTAGTTAGCTGTATAGTAGTAGGCTAGTCTAGTTTAGGGGTGTGTTTGGTTAGTTAGTTAGCTGTATAGTAGTAGGCTAGTCTAGTTTAGGGGTGTGTTTGGTTAGTTAGTTAGTTAGCTGTATAGTAGTAGGCTAGTCTAGTTTAGGGGTGTGTTTGGTTAGTTAGTTAGTTAGCTGTATAGTAGTAGGCTAGTCTAGTTTAGGGGTGTGTTTGGTTAGTTAGTTAGCTGTATAGTAGTAGGCTAGTCTAGCTTAGGGGTGTGTTTGGTTAGTTAGTTAGTTAGTTAGTTAGTTAGTTAGTTAGTTAGTTAGTTGTATTGAAGTAGGCTAGTCTAGCTTAGGGGTGTGTTTGGTTAGTTAGTTAGCTGTATAGTAGTAGGCTAGTCTAGTTTAGGGTGTGTTTTGGTTAGTTAGTTAGTTAGCTGTATAGTAGTAGGCTAGTCTAGTTTAGGGTGTGTTTGGTTAGTTAGTTAGTTAGCTGTATAGTAGTAGGCTAGTCTAGTTTAGGGGTGTGTTTGGTTAGTTAGTTAGCTGTATAGTAGTAGGCCAGTCCAGTTTAGGGGTGTGTTTGGTTAGTTAGTTAGCTGTATAGTAGTAGGCTAGTCTAGCTTAGGGTGTGTTTTAGTTAGTTAGTTAGCTGTATAGTAGTAGGCTAGTCTAGTTTAGGGGTGTGTTTGGTTAGTTAGTTAGTTAGCTGTATAGTAGTAGGCTAGTCTAGTTTAGGGGTGTGTTTGGTTAGTTAGTTAGCTGTATAGTAGTAGGCTAGTCTAGTTTAGGGGTGTGTTTGGTTAGTTAGTTAGCTGTATAGTAGTAGGCTAGTCTAGCTTAGGGGTGTGTTTGGTTAGTTAGTTAGTTAGTTAGTTAGTTAGTTAGTTGTATTGAAGTAGGCTAGTCTAGCTTAGGGGTGTGATTGATATTTGTTTCTTTCCTTCAGCTCAGCCCCTTTTCCTGCCCCCCTTTACCGTGTGTTTGCAAATAAACCCTGAGTGTTTATCGGTAATTTAGTTGTCTGTGGGAGGAAGAGTGGGAGGAGGGGGAGGAAGAGTGGGAGGAGGGGGAGGAAGAGCGGGAGGGAGGGGGAGGAAGAGTGGGAGGGGGAGGAAGAGCGGGAGGAGGGGGAGGAAGAGCAGGGGGAGGAAGAGTGGGAGGAGGGGGAGGAAGAGTGGGGGGGAGGAAGAGTCCACACTGAGGAGGAAGAGCGGGAGGAGGGGGGAGGAAAAGTGGGAGGAGGAAGAGCTAAAGAGAGTCGGTCAACCTCAACCAAGGTGGTGTGTGTGTGTGTGTGTGTGTGTGTGTGTGTGTGTGTGTGTGTGTGTGTGTGTACCTTCTCTAGTTCCTTGGGGATCCGGAGGCAGGTATAGACCCTCTCTCGTCTTTCTGTGTATTTAGCCTCATTGTGTTCCAGGAAGTATCCTCGGGTCAGCTCCGCCCCCATGAACCTCGCTAGGGACAGATCTACACACACACACACACACACACACACACACACACACACACACACACACACACACACATCAATCCGTCTATCTACAGCTGTCCACACTGCCCCCTCAATCTGTCCACACTGCTCCTCAATCTGTCCACACTGCTCCTCAATCTGTCCACACTGCTCCTCAATCTGTCCACACTGCTCCTCAATCTGTCCACACTGCTCCTCAATCTGTCCACACTGCTCCTCAATCTGTCCACACTGCTCCTCAATCTGTCCACACTGCTCCTCAATCTGTCCACACCTCACCTCAATCTGTCCACACTGCTCCTCAATCTGTCCACACCTCACCTCAATCTGTCCACACTGCTCCTCAATCTGTCCACACCTCACCTCAATCTGTCCACACTGCTCCTCAATCTGTCCACACTGCTCCTCAATCTGTCCACACTGCTCCTCAATCTGTCCACACTGCCCCTCAATCTGTCCACACCTCACCTCAATCTGTCCACACCGCTCCTCAATCTGTCCACACCGCTCCTCAATCTGTCCACACTGCTCCTCAATCTGTCCACACCTCACCTCAATCTGTCCACACTGCTCCTCAATCTGTCCACACTGCTCCTCAATCTGTCCACACTGCCCTCAATCTGTCCACACTGCTCCTCAATCTGTCCACACTGCTCCTCAATCTGTCCACACCTCACCTCAATCTGTCCACACCTCTCCTCAATCTGTCCACACCTCTCCTCAATCTGTCCACACCGCTCCTCAATCTGTCCACACTGCTCCTCAATCTGTCCACACTGCTCCTCAATCTGTCCACACCTCTCCTCAATCTGTCCACACCTCTCCTCAATCTGTCCACACTGCTCCTCAATCTGTCCACACTGCTCCTCAATCTGTCCACACTGCTCCTCAATCTGTCCACACTGCTCCTCAATCTGTCCACACCTCTCCTCAATCTGTCCACACCGCTCCTCAATCTGTCCACACTGCTCCTCAATCTGTCCACACTGCTCCTCAATCTGTCCACACTGCTCCTCAATCTGTCCACACTGCTCCTCAATCTGTCCACACTGCTCCTCAATCTGTCTAGGAGCTAGCTACAACAACCTAGTTAGCTGGCTAGCTGTAACCCTGCATTAAGTAACTAACGTTAGCTACTAGCTAGCTGGCTGTGTTTGTTAACTAGCTACTACCACTACTAGCACCACCGCTACTACCACTACTAGCACCACCGCTACTACTACCACCACCGCTACTACTACTACTACTACCACCACTACTACTACCACCACCACCACCACCACTACTACTACTACTACTACTACTGCTACTACCACTACTACTACTACTACTACTACTATTACTGCTACTACCACTATTACTACTACTGCTGCTACTACTACTACTGCTACTATTAATGCTACTATCATACTACTACTGCTACTATTACTACTACTGCTACTATTACTGCTACTGCTACTATTACTACTACTGCTACTATTACTACTACTGCTACTATTACTGCTACTATTACTGCTACTGCTACTATTACTACTACTGCTACTATTACTACTACTGCTACTATTACTGCTACTATTACTGCTACTACCACTACCACTACCACTACTACTACTACTACTATTACTACTACTCCTACTATTACTACTACTACTACTACTACTACTACTACTACTACCATCCCCACCACCGTTATCTGGCTGGCTGTGTAACTAACTACATACTGTTGTTTGGATGCTTAATATCCGTAATTAATGTAGTATTTGATCAATTGGCCACACCAGCTACCCGGCTGTGTTTGTTTGTGGACGGGGCTCCGTTGGTACTCACCTGAACCAGTACCTGGGCTTGAAACGAGACCAGAGAGCTCTCCTCTCCTCAAACAGAGGTTCTGGTTCAGTACTCACCAGACAGACTCCGTTTCTTGTCCTTCTGGACTTTCTTCTTGTCGTAAAACCCCAGCGTCTCCGTCACCTCGGAGGTCTCCTTCGACCCCCGGCTCTCACTACCTCCCTCCATCCGTCTCTCCTTGCCTTCTTTCTCCGGTTCGTTCTCCTCTCCCCGAGCCGTTGCTAAGGAGTCCGCCATCTTGTTCTACGGCTCGGCTGACATACGGGCGCGTCACTTACGTGGCTCCGTCACCACGTAGCGCCAGAGACACGCATATACTGTGTGTCTACCTGAAGTCAGACACCATAGAGAAGGATAGAGGCCTCTAGTAGACAAAAGGCTATCTTTAACATGGGAAGCCCCATTGAGACGTGATGGGGAGAGCTTTTGCAGAGACAGGGATGGTGGTTGGAAGAGCGAGGCTTGTTTGAAATTGAAAAGTGTCGTGGTAGCTTTTGATAAAGAATAACATCGAGACGAAGCAGCTGCATTGTAAATGGGATGTACTGTTGAGCGCTACATCCCGAGGGGTTCCTGCTGATTGTACGGAGTTGTGACAACCGGTTAAATGGCGTCCCTTGAGAAAGCAAGAACAAGATAGTACTAAACAAAATAATAATAGTTCTTTGTTACTTCTTTTTGATTTTTATGAATCTTAATGTTGTTTTTATTTATATAGTGTTATGTTATGATTATGTATTTGTGTTGTTCCAAATGTCTGAATACAAATTACCGCTTGTGCAGAATAGTCCTTTAGTAGAATATACAGGATAGTAGTCTATATAGGATAGTAGTCTATACAGGGTAGTAGTCTATACAGGATAGTAGTCTATATAGGGTAGTAGTCTATATAGGATAGTAGTCTATACAGGACAGTAGAATATATAGGATAGTAGTCTATACAGGATAGTAGTCTATATAGGATAGTAGTCTATACTAGGATAGTAGTCTATACAGGATAGTAGTCTATACAGGATAGTAGTCTATACAGGATAGTAGTCTATACAGGATAGTAGTCTATACAGGATAGTAGTCTATACAGGATAGTAGTCTATATAGGATAGTAGTCTATACAGGATAGTAGTCTATACAGGATAGTAGTCTATATAGGATAGTAGTCTATATAGGCAGTCTATATAGGATACTATAGGATAGTAGTCTATATAGGATAGTAGTCTATACAGGATAGTAGTCTATACAGGATAGTAGTCTATACAGGACAGTAGAATATATAGGATAGTAGTCTATATAGGGTAGTAGTATATATAGGATAGTAGTCTATACAGGACAGTAGAATATATAGGATAGTAGTCTATACAGGATAGTAGTCTATATATAGGATAGTAGTATATACAGGATAGTAGTCTATATAGGATAGTAGTATATATAGGATAGTAGTCTATATAGGACAGTAGTCTATACAGGATAGTAGTCTATACAGGATAGTAGTCTATATAGGATCTATAGGTTCATATAGGATAGTAGTCTATATAGGATAGTAGTCTATATAGGATAGTAGTCTATATAGGATAGTAGTCTATATAGGATAGTAGTCTATATAGGATAGTAGTCTATATAGGATAGTAGTCCATATAGGATAGTAGTCCATATAGGATAGTAGTCCATATTAGTAGATATATAGTAGTCCATACAGGATAGTAGTCCATATAGGATAGTAGTCTATATAGGATAGTAGTCTATACAGGATAGTAGTCTATATAGGATAGTAGTCTATATAGGATAGTAGTCTATAGGATCTAGGATATAGGATAGTAGGATCTATATAGGATAGTAGTCTATATAGGATAGTAGTCTATAGGTCTATATAGTAGTTATAGGGCTAGTAGTTCATATAGGATAGTCCATAGTCTATATAGGATAGTAGTCTATATAGGATAGTAGTCTATATAGGATAGTAGTCTATATAGGATCTATAGGATAGTAGTCTATATAGGATAGTAGTCTATATAGGATAGTAGTCTAGTAGTCTATATAGGTCCATAGATAGTAGTCTATACAGGATAGTAGTCTAGGATAGTAGTCTATACAGGTTCATAGTAGTCTATATAGGATAGTAGTCTATACAGGATAGTAGTCTATATAGGATAGTAGTCTATATAGGATAGTAGTCTATATAGGATCTATAGGTTCATATAGGATAGTAGTCTATATAGGATAGTAGTCTATATAGGATAGTAGTCTATATAGGATAGTAGTCTATATAGGATCCAGTAGTCTATACAGGATAGTAGTCTATATAGGTCATAGTAGTCTATAGGATCCATATAGGATAGTAGTCTATATAGGATAGTAGTCTATAGGATAGTAGTCTATATAGGATAGTAGTCTATATAGGATAGGATAGTAGTCTATATAGGATAGTAGTCTATATAGGATAGTAGTCTATATAGGATAGTAGTCTCATAGTGTAGGATAGTAGTCTATATAGGATAGTGGTCTATATAGGATCTATAGGATAGTAGTCTATATAGGATAGTAGTCTATAGAGGATAGTAGTCTATATAGGATAGTAGTCTATACAGGATAGTAGTCTATACAGGATAGTAGTCTATATAGGATAGTAGTCTATATAGGATAGTAGTCTATATAGGATATAGTCTATATAGTCTATACAGGATAGTAGTCTATATAGGATAGTCTATATAGGATAGTAGTCTATACAGGATAGCTATATAGGATAGTAGTCTATATAGTAGTCTATATAGGATAGTAGTCTATATAGGATAGTAGTCTATATAGGATAGTAGTCCATATAGGATAGTAGTCTATACAGGATAGTAGTCTATAGGATAGCAGTCTATATAGGATAGTAGTCTATAGGATAGTAGTCTATATAGGATAGTAGTCTATATAGGATAGTAGTCTATATAGGATAGTAGTCTATATAGGATAGGATAGTAGTCTATATAGGATAGTAGTCTATAGGTTCATATAGGATAGTAGTCTATATAGGATAGTAGTCTATATAGGATAGTAGTCTATATAGGATAGTAGTCTATATAGGATAGTAGTCTATATAGGATAGTAGTCTATATAGGATAGTAGTCTATATAGGATAGTAGTCTATATAGGATAGTAGTCTATATAGGATAGTAGTCTATATAGGATAGTAGTCTATATAGGATAGTAGTCTATATAGGATCTATAGGTTCATATAGGATAGTAGTCTATATAGGATAGTAGTCTATATAGGATAGTAGTCTATATAGGATAGTAGTCTATACAGGATAGTAGTCTATACAGGATAGTAGTCTATATAGGATAGTAGTCTATACAGGATAGTAGTCTATATAGGATAGTAGTCTATATAGGATAGTAGTCTATAGGATAGTAGTCTATAGGATAGTAGTCTATATAGGATAGTAGTCTATATAGGATAGTAGTCTATATAGGATAGTAGTCTATATAGGATAGTAGTCTATATAGGATAGTAGTCTATATAGGATCAGTATAGGTTCTATATAGGATAGTAGTCTATATAGGGTAGTAGTCTATATAGGATAGTAGTCTATATAGGATAGTAGTTCATATATAGTAGTCTATACAGGATAGTAGTCATATAGGTCCATAGGATAGTCTATACAGGATAGTAGTCTATATAGGATAGTAGTCTATATAGTAGTCTATACAGGATAGTAGTCTATATAGGATCTAGTAGGATCTATACAGGATAGTAGTCTATATAGGATAGTAGTCTATATAGGATAGTAGTCTATATAGGATAGTAGTCTATATAGGATAGTAGTCTATATAGGATAGTAGTCTATATAGGATAGTAGTATAGTAGTCTATATAGGATAGTAGTCTATACAGGATAGTAGTCTATACAGGATAGTAGTCTATATAGGATAGGATCTATAGTCTCATATAGGATAGTAGTCTATATAGGATAGTAGTCTATATAGGATAGTAGTCTATATAGGATCTAGGATATAGGATAGTAGTCTATACAGGATAGTAGTCTATATAGGATAGTAGTCTATATAGGATAGTAGTCTATATAGGATAGTAGTCTATATAGTCCATATAGTAGTCTATACAGGATAGTAGTCCATATAGGATAGCAGTCTATAGGATAGCAGTCTATATAGGATAGTAGTCTATATAGGATAGTAGTCTATAGGATAGTAGTCTATATAGGATAGCAGTATATAGGATACAGGATAGGTCTATATAGGATAGTAGTCTATATAGGATCTATAGGTTCATATAGGATAGTAGTCTATACAGGGTAGTAGTGTATAGGATAGTAGTCTATAGGATCTATATAGGTTCATATAGGATAGTAGTCTATACAGGATAGTAGTCTATATAGGATATAGGTCTATATAGGATAGTAGTCTATATAGGATAGTAGTCTATATAGGATCTATAGGTTCATAGGATAGTAGTCTATACAGGATATATAGGATAGTCTATATAGGATAGTAGTCTATATAGGATAGTAGTCTATATAGGATAGTAGTCTATATAGGATAGTAGTCTATATAGGATCTAGGTCTATATAGGATAGTAGTCTATATAGGATAGTAGTCTATATAGGATAGTAGTCTATATAGGATAGTAGTCTATATAGGATAGTAGTCTATAGGATAGTAGTCTATAGGATAGTAGTCTATATAGGATAGTAGGTCTATAGTCCATAGGATAGGATAGTCTATAGGATATATAGGATAGTAGTCTATATAGGATAGTAGTCTATATAGGATCTATAGGTTCATATAGGATAGTAGTCTATATAGGATAGTAGTCTATACATAGTAGGTCTATATAGGATAGTAGTCTATACAGGATAGTAGTCTATAGTAGTCTATATAGGATCTATAGGTTCATATAGGATAGTAGTCTATATAGGATAGCAGTCAGGGATAGTAGTCTATATAGGATAGTAGTCTATAGGATAGTAGTCTATATAGGATAGTAGTCTATATAGGATAGTAGTCTATAGGATAGTAGTCTATATAGGATAGTAGTCTATATAGGATAGTAGTCTATATAGGAGGATAGTAGGATAGTAGTCTATATAGGATAGTAGTCTATATAGGATCTATAGGTAGTCTATATAGGATAGTAGTCTATATAGGATAGTAGTCTATATAGGATCTATAGGATAGTCAGGACATATAGGATAGTAGTCTATATAGGATAGTAGTCTATATAGGATAGTAGTCTATATAGGATAGTAGTCTATACAGGATAGGATCTATATAGGATAGTAGTCTATATAGGATAGTAGTCTATATATAGTAGTCTATATAGGATCTATATAGTAGGTCTATATAGGATATATATAGGATAGTAGTCTATATAGGATAGTAGTCTATATAGGATAGTCTATATAGGATAGTAGTCTATATAGGACAGAGTCTATAGGATCCTATACAGGATAGTTCATATAGGATAGTCTATATAGGATAGTCTATACAGGATAGTAGTCTATATAGGATAGTAGTCTATATAGGATCCATAGTTCATATATAGGATAGTAGTCTATACAGGGTAGTAGTCTATACAGGATAGTAGTCTATACAGGATAGTAGTCTATACAGGATAGTAGGGATAGTCTATAGGTTCAGGATAGTAGTCTATACAGGATAGTAGTCTATAGGATAGTATATAGGATCTATAGGTTCATATAGGATAGTAGTCTATATAGGATAGTAGTCTATATAGGATAGTAGTCTATATATATAGGATAGTAGTCTATATAGGATAGTAGTCTATAGGATAGTAGTCTATATAGGATAGTAGTCTATATAGGATAGTAGTCTATATAGGATAGTAGTCTATATAGGATAGTAGTCTATAGGATAGTAGTCTATATAGGATAGTAGTCTATATAGGATAGCAGTCTATATAGGATCTAGGTTCATATAGTCTATACAGGATAGTAGTCTATACTATATAGGATAGTAGTCTATATAGGATAGTAGTCATATAGGATAGTAGTCTATATAGGATAGTAGTCTATATAGGATCTAGGTTCATATAGTAGTCTATATAGGATAGTAGTCTATATAGGATAGTAGTCTATATAGGATCAGGATAGTAGTCTATATAGGATAGTAGTCTATAGGATAGGATAGGATCTAGTTCATATATAGGATAGTAGTCTAGGATAGTAGGATAGTAGTCTATATAGGATAGTAGTCTATATAGGATAGTAGTCTATATAGGATAGTAGTCTATATAGGATCTATAGGTTAGTCTATATAGGATAGTAGTCTATATAGGATAGGATAGTCTATATAGGATAGTAGTCTATACAGGATAGTAGTCTATATAGGATAGTAGTCTATACATATAGGATAGTAGTCTAGTAGTCCATAGGATAGTAGTCTATATAGGTCTATAGGATAGTAGTCTATAGGATCTATATAGGTCCATATAGGATAGTAGTCTATACAGGATAGTATATAGGATAGTAGTCTATATAGGATAGTAGTCTATATAGGATAGTAGTCTATATAGGATAGTAGTCTATATAGGATCTATAGGATAGTAGTCTATATAGGATAGTAGTCTATATAGGATAGTAGTCTATAGGATAGTAGTCTATATAGGATCTATAGTCTATATAGGATAGTAGTCTATATAGGATAGTAGTCTATACAGGATAGTAGTCTATATAGGATAGTAGTCTATATAGGATAGTAGTATATATAGGATAGTAGTCTATATAGGATAGTAGTCTATATAGGATAGTAGTCTATACAGGATCTATAGGTTCATATAGGATAGTAGTCTATACAGGATAGTAGTCTATATAGGATAGTAGTCTATATAGGATAGTAGTCTATATAGGATAGTAGTCTATATAGGATAGTAGTCTATATAGGATAGTAGTCTATATAGGATCTATAGTAGTCTATATAGGATAGTAGTCTATACAGGATAGTAGTCTATATAGTAGTCTATATAGGATAGTAGTCTATATAGGATAGTAGTCTATAGGATCATATAGGATAGTAGTCTATATAGGATAGTAGTCTATATAGGTCTATATAGTCTATATAGGATAGTAGTCTATATAGGATAGTAGTCTATATAGGATAGGATATAGGATAGTAGTCTATATAGGATAGTAGTCTATATAGGATAGTAGTCTATATAGGATAGTAGTCTATATAGGATCTATAGTCTATATAGGATAGTAGTCTATATAGGATAGTAGTCTATATAGGATCTATAGGTTCATAAAGGATAGGATAGTAGTCTATATAGGATAGTAGTCTATATAGGATATAGGTAGGATCTATATAGGATAGTAGTCTATATAGGATAGTAGTCTATATAGGATAGTAGTCTATATAGGATCTAGTTATATAGGATCTATATAGGATAGTAGTCTATATAGGATAGTAGTCTATATAGGATCTAGTAGTCTATATAGGATAGTAGTCTATATAGGATAGTAGTCTATATAGGATCTAGTAGTCTATATAGGATAGGGTCTATACAGGATAGTAGTCTATATAGGATAGTAGGATCTATATAGGATAGTAGTCTATATAGGAGTCTATATAGGATAGTAGTCTATATAGGATAGTAGTCTATATAGGATAGTAGTCTATACAGGAGTATATAGGATAGTCTATATAGGATAGAGTCTATAGGATAGTAGTTATATATAGTAGTCTATATAGGATAGTCTATATAGGATAGTAGTCTATATGGGATTCATATAGGATAGTAGTCTATATAGGATAGCAGGTATATAGGATAGCAGTCTATATAGGATAGTAGTCCATATAGGATAGTAGTCCATATAGGATAGTAGTCTATACAGGATAGTAGTCTATACAGGATAGTAGTCTATATAGGATAGTAGTCTATATAGGATCTATAGGTTCATATAGGATAGTAGTCTATACAGGATAGTAGTCTATATAGGATAGTAGTCTATATAGGATAGTAGTCTATATAGGATAGTAGTCTATATAGGATAGTAGTCTATACAGGATAGTAGTCTATATAGGATAGTAGTCTATATAGGATAGTAGTCTATATAGGATAGGATAGTCTATATAGGATAGTCTATACAGTCTATATAGGATAGTATATAGGATCTATATAGGATAGTAGTCTATATAGGATAGCAGTCTATATAGGATAGTAGTCTATATAGGATAGTAGTCTATATAGGATCTATAGGTTCATATAGGATAGTAGTCTATACAGGATAGTGTATACAGGATAGTAGTCTATAGGATAGTCTATATAGGATAGTAGTCTATATAGGATAGTAGTCTA
This sequence comes from Oncorhynchus nerka, assembly GCF_034236695.1. NCBI lineage: Eukaryota > Metazoa > Chordata > Actinopteri > Salmoniformes > Salmonidae > Oncorhynchus > Oncorhynchus nerka. Next base: position 172,395 of record NW_027040440.1, read on the forward strand.
TATAGGATCTAGTAGGATAGTAGTCTATACAGGGTAGTAGATAGGATAGTAGTCTATATAGGATAGTAGTCTATACAGGATAGTATATAGGATCCATATAGGATAGTAGTCTATATAGGGTAGTCTATATAGGATAGTAGTCTATATAGGTCTATAGGTCCATATAGGATAGTAGTCTATACAGGATAGTAGTCTATATAGGATAGGAGTCTATACAGGATAGTAGTCTATACAGGATAGTTCTATATAGGATAGTAGTCTATATAGGATAGTAGTCTATACAGGATAGTAGGTCTCATATAGGATAGTAGTCTATACAGGATAGTCTATACAGGATAGTAGTCTATATAGGATCTATAGGTTCATATAGGATAGTAGTCTATACAGGATAGTCTATACAGGATAGTAGTCTATATAGTAGTCTATACAGGATAGTAGTCTATATAGGATCTAGTAGTTCATATAGGATAGTAGTCCATACAGGATAGTAGTATATAGGATAGTAGTCTATATAGGATAGTAGTCCATATGGGATAGTAGTCCATAGGATAGTAGTCTATATAGGGCAGTAGAACTATAGGGATAGTAGTCTATATAGGATAGTAGTCCATATAGGATAGTAGTCTATATAGGATAGTAGTCTATACAGGATAGGTCCATATAGGATAGTAGTCTATATAGGATAGTAGTCTATAGGATAGTAGTCTATACAGGATAGTAGTCTATATAGGATCTATAGGTTCTATACATATAGTCTATACAGATAGTAGTCCATATAGGATAGTAGTCTATATAGGATAGTAGTCCATAGGATAGTAGTCTATATAGGATAGTAGTATATAGGATAGTAGTCTATACAGGATAGTAGTCTATATGGATAGTAGTCTATATAGGATAGTAGTCATATAGGATAGTAGTCTATACAGGGTAGTAGAACTATAGGATCAGGGTAGTAGTCTATACAGGATAGTAGTCTATACAGGATAGTAGTCTATATAGGATAGTAGTCTATATAGGATAGTAGTCTATATAGGATAGTAGTCTATATAGGATCTATAGGTTCATATAGGATAGTAGTCTATACAGGGTAGTAGTCTATATAGGATAGTAGTCTATATAGGATAGTAGTCTATATAGGATAGTAGTCTATATAGGATAGTAGTCTATATAGGATAGTAGTCTATACAGGGTAGTAGTCTATATAGGATAGTAGTCTATATAGGATCTATAGGTTCATATAGGATAGTAGTCTATACAGGGTAGTAGTGTATATAGGATAGTAGTCTATATAGGATCTATAGGTTCATATAGGATAGTAGTCTATACAGGATAGTAGTCTATATAGGATAGTAGTCTATATAGGATAGTAGTCTATAGGATAGTAGTCTATACAGGATAGTAGTCTATATAGGATAGTAGTCTATACAGGATAGTAGTCTATACAGGATAGTAGTCTATATCGGATCTATAGGTTCATATAGGATAGTAGTCTATACAGGATAGTAGTCTATATAGGATAGTAGTCTATATAGGATAGTAGTCTATATAGGATAGTAGTTCATATAGGATAGTAGTCTATACAGGATAGTAGTCTATATAGGATAGTAGTTCATAGGATAGTAGTCTATAGTAGTAGTCTATACAGGGTAGTAGTCTATATAGGATAGTAGTCTATACAGGGTAGTAGTCTATACAGGATAGTAGTCTATATAGGATAGTAGTCTATATAGGATAGTAGTCTATATAGGATAGTAGTCTATATAGGATAGTAGTCTATACAGGATAGTAGTGTATATAGGATAGTAGTCTATATAGGATAGTAGTCTATATAGGATAGTAGTCTATATAGGATAGTAGTCTATATAGGATCTATAGGTTCATATAGGATAGTAGTCTATACAGGGTAGTAGTCTATATAGGATAGTAGTCTATATAGGATAGTAGGATCTATAGGATCTATAGGTTTCATATAGGATAGTCTATACAGGGTAGTAGTGTATATAGGATAGTAGTCTATATAGGATAGTCTATATAGGATAGTAGTATATAGGATAGTAGTCTATATAGGATAGTAGGTTCATATAGGATAGTAGTCTATATAGGGTAGTAGTCTATATAGGATA
>NW_027040440.1:175017-190017 GCF_034236695.1 Oncorhynchus nerka
ACACACACACACAGATATACACTATAACACCACACTCTGGTAGGGAACCTGATACACACACACACACACACACACACACACACACACACACACACACACACACACACACAGATATACACTATAACACCACACAGAGATATACACTATAACACCACACACACACACAGAGATATACACTATAACACCACACAGAGATATACACTATAACACCACACAGAGATATACACTATAACACCACACACAGACATATACACTATAACACCACACAGAGATATACACTATAACACCACACAGAGATATACACTATAACACCACACAGAGATATACACTATAACACCACACAGAGATATACACTATAACACCACACAGAGATATACACTATAACACCACACAGAGATATACACTATAACACCACACACAGAGACTATACACTATAACACCACACAGAGATATACACTATAACAATTCACACAGAGATATACACTATAATTCACACAGAGATACACTATAACACCACAGAGATATACACTATAACACCTCACACAGAGATATACACTATAACACCACACAGAGATATACACTATAACACCACACAGAGATATACACTATAACACCACACAGAGATATACACTATAACACCACACAGAGATATACACTATAACACCACACACAGAGATATACACTATAACACCACACAGAGATATACACTATAACACCAAGGCCAGAGATACACTTATAACACCACACAGAGATATACACTATAACACCACACACACAGAGATATACACTATAACACCACACACAGAGATATACACTATAACACCACAGTTGCAGAGGAGACACTATAACACCACACAGAGATATACACTATAACACCACACACACAGAGATATACACTATAACACCACACACACAGAGATATACACTATAACACCACACAGAGATATACACTATATCACTCCTACACAGAGATATACATCATAACACCACACAGAGATATACACTATAACACCACACAGAGATATACACTATAACACCACACAGAGATATACACTATAACACCACACAGAGATATACACTATAACACCACACAGAGATATACACTATAACACCACACACACACAGATATATACACTATAACACCACACAGAGATATACACTATAACACCACACACAGAGATATACCTATAACACCACACAGAGATATACACTATAACACCACACAGAGATATACACTATAACACCACACAGAGATATACACTATAACACCACACAGAGATATACACTATAACACCACAGAGATATACACTATAACACCACACACAGAGATATACACTATGTAACACCACACAGAGATATACACTATAACACCACACAGAGATATACACTATAACACACACAGAGATATACACTATAACACCACACAGAGATATACACTATAACACCACACAGAGATATACACTATAACACCACACAGAGATATACACTATAACACCACACAGAGATATACACTATAACACCACACAGAGATATACATTATAACACCACACAGAAAGATACACACTATAACACCACACAGAGATATACACTATAACACCACACAGAGATATACACTATAACACCACACAGAGATATACACTATAACACCACACAGAATTATACACTATAACACAGAGATATACACTATAACACCACACAGAGATATACACTATAACACCACACAGAGATATACACTATAACACCACACAGAGATATACACTATAACACCACACAGAGATATACACTATAACACCACACAGAGATATACACTATAACACCACACACACACAGATATATACACTATAACACCACACAGAGATATACACTATAACACCACACAGAGATATACACTATAACACCACACACACAGAGATATACACTATAACACCACACAGAGATATACACTATAACACCACACAGAGATATACACTATAAACACCACACAGAGATATACACTATAACACCACAGAGATATACACTATAACACCACACAGAGATATACACTATAACACCACACACAGAGATATACACTATAACACCCACAGAGATATACACTATAACACCACACAGAGATATACACTATACCACCACACACAGATATACACTATAACACCACACAGAGATACACTATAACACCACACACACAGAGATATACACTATAACACCACACAGAGATATACACTATAACACCACACACAGAGATACACTATAACACCACACAGAGATATACACTATAACACCACACAGAGATATACACTATAACACCACACAGAGATATACACTATAACACCACACAGAGAGATATACACTATAACACCACACAGAGATATACACTATAACACCACACAGAGATATACACTATAACACCACACAGAGATATACACTATAACACCACACAGAGATATACACTATAACACCACACAGAGATATACACTTTAACACCACACAGAGATACACTATAACACCACAGATATATACACTATAACACCACACAGAGACATACACTATAACACCACACAGAGATATACACTATAACACCACACAGAGATATACACTATAACACCACACAGAGATATACACTATAACACCACACAGAGATATACACTATAACACCACACAGAGATATACACTATAACACCACACACACACACACACACACAGATATACACTATAACACCACACACACACACACACACACAGATATACACTATAACACCACACACACACACACACACACAGATATACACTATAACACCACACACACACACACACACACAAACAGATATACACTATAACACCACACACAGAGATATACACTAGACACATACACACACACACACACACACACACACAAACAGATATACACTATAACACCACACACACACACACACACACAGATATACACTATAACACCACACACACACACACAGACACATACACACACACACACACACACACACAACAGATATACACTATAACACACACAAACAGATATACACTATAACACCACACACACACATCACACACACACACACACACACACACACACACACACACACACACACAGAGCCACATAGATACCAGACCACACACAGATATACACTATAACACCAAACACACATCATCGTCACACCACAGAGCCCCTACCAGAGCCCCTACCAGAGCCCCTACCAGAGCCCCTACCAGAGCCCCTACCAGAGCCCCTACCAGAGCCCCTACCAGAGCCCCTACCAGAGCCCCTACCAGAGCCCCTACCAGAGCCCCTACCAGAGCCCCTACCAGAGCCCCTACCAGAGCCCCTACCAGAGCCCCTACCAGAGCCCCTACCAGAGCCCCTACCAGAGCCCCTACCTTGCGTGCGTTGTAGATAGAGAATGAGAGGCTGAGCAGAGTGAACCCCGGCCACCAACAGGAAGACTATCACCATCACATAGAGACCTGTATTCAGGGTCTGTACCAGAGTAGGGAAGACTGGACACACACACACACACACACACACACACACACACACACACACACACACACACACACACACACACACAGATAGAGAATGAGAGGCTGAGCAGAGTGAACCCCACGGCCACCAACAGGAAGACTATCACCATCACATAGAGACCTGTATTCAGGGTCTGTACCAGAGTAGGGAAGACTGGGGACACACAAATCAAATCAAATCAAATCAAATTTATTTATATAGCCCTTCGTACATCAGCTGATATCTCAAAGTGCTGTACAGAAACCCAGCCTAAAACCCCAAACAGCAAACAATGCAGGTGTAAAAGCACGGTGGCTAGGAAAAACTCCCTAGAAAGGCCAAAACCTAGGAAGAAACCTAGAGAGGAACCAGGCTATGTGGGGTGGCCAGTCCTCTTCTGGCTGTGCCGGGTAGAGATTATAACAGAACATGACCAAGATGTTCAAATGTTCATAAATGACCAGCATGTTCGAATAATAGTAAGGCAGAACAGTTGAAACTGGAGCAGCAGCATGGCCAGGTGGACTGGGGACACCAAGGAGTCATCATGTCAGGTAGTCCTGGGGCACGGTCCTAGGGCTCAGGTCCTCCGAGAGAGAGAAAGAAAGAGAGAATTAGAGAGAGCATATGTGGGGTGGCCAGTCCTCTTCTGGCTGTGCCGGGTGGAGATTATAACAGAACGTGGCCAAGATGTTCAAATGTTCATAAATGACCAGCATGGTTGAATAATAGTAAGGCAGAACAGATGAAACTGGAGCAGCAGCATGGCCAGGTGGACTGGGGACAGCAAGGAGTCATCATGTCAGGTAGTCCTGGGACATGGTCCTAGGGCCCAGGCCAGTTGAAACTGGAGCAGCAGCATGGCCAGGTGGACTGGGGACAGCAAGGAGTCATCATGTCAGGTAGTCCTGGGGCATGGTCCTAGGGCTCAGGTCCTCCGAGAGAAGAGAGAAGAGAGAGAGAGAAGGAGAGAATTAGAGAACGCACACTTAGATTCACACAGGACACCGAATAGGACAGGAGAAGTACTCCAGATATAACAAACTGACCCTAGCCCCCCGACACATAAACTAATGCAGCATAAATACTGGAGGCTGAGACAGGAGGGTCAGGAGACACTGTGGCCCCATCCGAGGACACCCCGGACAGGGCCAAACAGGAAGGATATAACCCCACCCACTTTGCCAAAGCACAGCCCCACACCACTAGAGGATATCTTCAACCACCAACTTACCATCCTGAGACAAGGCAGTATAGCCCACAAAGATCTCCGCCACAGCTCAACCCAAGGGGCGCCTCGAGACAGGCCGACCACAACAGTGAATCAACCCACCCAGGTGACGCACCCCCAGGGACGGCATGAGAGAGCCCCAGTAAGCCAGTGACTCAGCCCCGTAACAGGGTAGAGGCAGAGAATCCCAGTGGAAAGAGGGAATCGGCCAGGCAGAGACAGCAAGGCGGTTCGTTGCTCCAGAGCCTTTCCGTTCACCTTCCACTCCTGGGCCAGACTACACTCAATCATATGACCCACTGAAGAGATGAGTCTTCAGTAAAGACTTAAAGGTTGAGACGAGTTTGCGTCTCTGACATGGGTAGGCAGACCGTTCCATAAAAATGGAGCTCTATAGGAGAAAGCCCTGCCTCCAGCTGTTTGCTTAGAAATTCTAGGGACAATTAGGAGGCCTGCGTCTTGTGACCGTAGCGTATGTGTAGGTATGCGGCAGGACCAAATCAGAGAGATAGGTAGGAGCAAGCCCATGTAATGCTTTGTAGGTTAGCAGTAAAACCTTGAAATCAGCCCTTGCTTTGACAGGAAGCCAGTGTAGAGAGGCTAGCACTGGAGTAATATGATCAAATTTTTGGTTCTAGTCAGGATTCTAGCAGCCGTATTCAGCACTAACTGAAGTTTATTTAGTGCTTTATCCGGGTAGCCGGAAAATAGAGCATTGCAGTAGTCTAACCTAGAAGTGACAAAAGCATGGATTAATTTTTCTGCATCATTTTGGACAGAAAGTTTCTGATTTTTGCAATGTTACGTAGATGGAAAAAAGCTGTCCTCGAAATGGTCTTGATATGTTCTTCAAAGAGAGATCAGGGTCAGAGTAACGCCGAGGTCCTTCACAGTTTTATTTGAGGCGACTGTACAACCATTAAGATTAATTGTCAGATTCAACAGAAGATCTCTTTGTTTCTTGGGACCTAGAACAAGCATCTCTGTTTTGTCCGAGTTTAATAGTAGAAAGTTTGCAGCCATCCACTTCCTTATGTCTGAAACACATGCTTCTAGCGAGGGCAATTTTGGGGCTTCACCATGTTTCATTGAAATGTACAGCTGTGTGTCATCCGCATAGCAGTGAAAGTTTACATTATGTTTTTCGAATAACATCCCCAAGAGGTAAAATATATAGTGAAAACAATAGTGGTCCTAAAACAGAACCTTGAGGAACACCGAAATTTACAGTTGATTTGTCAGAGGACAAACCATTCACAGAGACAAACTGATATCTTTCCGACAGATAAGATCTAAACCAGGCCAGAACATGTCCGTGTAGACCAATTTGGGTTTCCAATCTCTCCAAAGAATGTGGTGATCGATGGTATCAAAAGCAGCACTAAGGTCTAGGAGCACGAGGACAGATGCAGAGCCTCGGTCCGTTGCCATTAAAATGTCATTTACCACCTTCACAAGTGCCGTCTCAGTGCTATGATGGGGTCTAAAACCAGACTGAAGCATTTCGTATACATTGTTTGTCTTCAGGAAGGCAGTGAGTTGCTGCGCAACAGCCTTCTCTAAAATTTTTGAGAGGAATGGAAGATTCGATATAGGCCGATAGTTTTTATATTTTCTGGGTCAAGGTTTGGCTTTTTCAAGAGAGGCTTTATTACTGCCACTTTTAGTGAGTTTGGTACACATCCAGTGGATAGAGAGCCGTTTATTATGTTCAACATAGGAGGGCCAAGCACAGGAAGCAGCTCTTTCAGTAGTTTAGTTGGAATAGGGTCCAGTATGCAGCTTGAAGGTTTTAGAGGCCATGATTATTTTCATCATTGTGTCAAGAGATATAGTACTAAAAGACTTGAGCGTCTCTCTTGATCCTAGGTCCTGGCAGAGTTGTGCAGACTCAGGACAACTGAGGTTTGGAGGAATACGCAGGTTTAAAGAGGAGTCCGTAATTTGCTTTCTAATAATCATAATCTTTTCCTCAAAGAAGTTCATGAATTTATCACTGCTAAAGTGAAAGCCATCCTCTCTTGGGGAATGCTGCTTTTTAGTTAGCTTTGCGACAGTATCAAAAAGGAATTTCGGATTGTTCTTATTTTCCTCAATTAAGTTAGAAAAATAGGATGATCGAGCAGCAGTAAGGGCTCTTCGGTACTGCACGGTACCGTCCTTCCAAGCTAGTCGGAAGACTTCCAGTTTGGTGTGGCGCCATTTCCGTTCCAATTTTCTGGAAGCTTGCTTCAGAGCTCGGGTATTTTCTGTGTACCAGGGAGCTAGTTTCTTATGAGACATTTTTTAGTTTTAGGGTGCAACTGCATCTAGGGTATTGCGCAAGGTTAAATTGAGATACTCAGTTAGGTGGTTAACGGATTTTTGTCCTCTGGCGTCCTTGGGTAGGCAGAGGGAGTCTGGAAGGGCATCAAGGAATCTTTGTGTTGTCTGTGAATTTATAGCACGACTTTTGATGTTCCTTGGTTGGGGTCTGACACACACACACACACACACACACACACACACACACACACACACACACACACACACACACACACACACACACAGACAGACAGACAGACAGACAGACGTGTGTTAGGTGTTTATGTACTGGTCTAGGGTTAGGTGTTTATGTACTGGTCTAGGGTTAGGTGTTTATGTACTGGTCTAGTGTTAGGTGTTTATGTACTGGTCTAGGGTTAGGTGTTTATGTACTGGTCTAGGGTTAGGTGTTTATGTACTGGTCTAGGGTTAGGGTTAGGTGTTTATGTACTGGTCTAGTGTTAGGTGTTTATGTACTGGTCTAGGGTTAGGTGTTTATGTACTGGTCTAGGGTTAGGGTTAGGGTTAGGTGTTTATGTACTGGTCTAGTGTTAGGGTTAGGTGTTTATGTACTGGTCTAGGGTTAGGTGTTTATGTACTGGTCTAGGGTTAGGGTTAGGTGTTTATGTACTGGTCTAGTGTTAGGGTTAGGGTTAGGTGTTTATGTACTGGTCTAGGGTTAGGGTTAGGGTTAGGTGTTTATGTACTAGTCTAGGGGTAGGGTTAGGGTTAGGTGTTTATGTACTGGTCTAGGGTTAGGTGTTTATGTACTGGTCTAGGGTTAGGTGTTTATGTACTGGTCTAGGGTTAGGGTTAGGTGTTTATGTACTGGTCTAGGGTTAGATGTTTATGTACTGGTCTAGGGTTAGGTGTTTATGTACTGGTCTAGGGTTAGGGTTAGGTGTTTATGTACTGGTCTAGGGTTAGATGTTTATGTACTGGTCTAGGGTTAGGTGTTTATGTACTGGTCTAGGGTTAGGTGTTTATGTACTGGTCTAGGGTTAGGGTTAGGTGTTTATGTACTGGTCTAGGGTTAGATGTTTATGTACTGGTCTATAGTTAGGTGTATATGTACTGGTCTAGGGTTAGGGTTAGGTGTTTATGTACTGGTCTAGTGTTAGGTGTTTATGTACTGGTCTAGGGTTAGGGTTAGGTGTTTATGTACTGGTCTAGGGTTAGGTGTTTATGTACTGGTCTAGGGTTAGGTGTTTATGTACTGGTCTAGGGTTAGGTGTTTATGTACTGGTCTAGGGTTAGGTGTTTATGTACTGGTCTAGGGTTAGGTGTTTATGTACTGGTCTAGGGTTAGGGTTAGGTGTTTATGTACTGGTCTAGGGTTAGGTGTTTATGTACTGGTCTAGGGTTAGGGTTAGGTGTTTATGTACTGGTCTAGGGTTAGGTGTTTATGTACTGGTCTAGGGTTAGGGTTAGGTGTTTATGTACTGGTCTACTGGTCTAGGGTTAGGTGTTTATGTACTGGTCTAGGGTTAGGTGTTTATGTACTGGTCTAGGGTTAGGGTTAGGTGTTTATGTACTGGTCTAGGGTTAGGTGTTTATGTACTGGTCCAGGGTTAGGGTTAGTATAATAGGCTGGTCTAGTCAGTGTGTTTATGTACTGTATATAAGACCCGCCCCCCCTATTATGCAGAGGAGGACACTGACTAGACCAGACAAAGACTGACCCCCCCCCCCTATTATGCAGAGGGGGACACTGACTAGACCAGACAAAGACTGACCCCCCCCCCCTATTATGCAGAGGGGGACACTGACTAGACCAGACAAAGACTGACCCCCCTATTATGCAGAGGGGACACTGACTAGACCAGACAAAGACTGACCCCCCCTATTATGCAGAGGGGACACTGACTAGACCAGACAAAGACTGACCCCCATAACAGTCTGTAGTAGATATATCCCCATAACAGTCTGTCCCATAACAGTAGATATATCCCCATAACAGTCTGTAGTAGATATATCCCCATAACAGTCTGTAGTAGATATATCCCCATAACAGTCTGTAGTAGATATATCCCCCATAACAGTCTGTAGTAGATATATCCCCATAACAGTCTGTAGTAGATATATCCCCATAACAGTCTGTAGTAGATATATCCCATAACAGTCTGTAGTAGATATATCCCCATAACAGTCTGTAGTAGATATATCCCCATAACAGTCTGTAGTAGATATATCCCATAACAGTCTGTAGTAGATATATCCCATAACAGTCTGTAGTAGATATATCCCCATAACAGTCTGTAGTAGATATATCCCCATAACAGTCTGTAGTAGATATATCCCATAACAGTCTGTAGTAGATATATCCCCATAACAGTCTGTAGTAGATATATCCCCATAACAGTCTGTAGTAGATATATCCCCATAACAGTCTGTAGTAGATATATCCCCATAACAGTCTGTAGTAGATATATCCCCCCCATAACAGTCTGTAGTAGATATATCCCCATAACAGTCTGTAGTAGAGATATATCTGTAGTAGATATATCCCCATAACAGTCTGTAGTAGATATATCCCCATAACAGTCTGTAGTAGATATATCCCCATAACAGTCTGATATATCCCCATAACAGTAGATATATCCCATAACAGTCTGTGTAGTAGATATATCCCCATAACAGTCTGTAGTAGATATATCCCCATAACAGTCTGTAGTAGATATATCCCCATAACAGTCTGTAGTAGATATATCCCGATAACAGTCTGTATATACATAACAGTCTGTAGTAGATATATCCCCATAACAGTCTGTAGATAGTAGATATATCCCCATAACAGTCTGTAGTAGATATATCCCCATAACAGTCTGTAGTAGATACCCCCATAACAGTCTGTAGTAGATATATCCCCATAACAGTCTGTAGTAATCCCATAACAGTCCATAACAGTCTGTAGTAGATATATCCCATAACAGTCTGTAGTAGATATCCCCCGATAACAGTCTGTAGTAGATATACCCCCATAACAGTCTGTAGTAGATACCCCCCATAACAGTCTGTAGTAGATATATCCCCCCATAACAGTCTGTAGTAGATATATCCCATAACAGTCTGTAGTAGATATATCCCCATAACAGTCTGTAGTAGATATATCCCCATAACAGTCTGTAGTAGATACCCCCCATAACAGTCTGTAGTAGATATATCCCCATAACAGTCTGTAGTAGATATATCCCATAACAGTCTGTAGTAGATATATCCCCATAACAGTCTGTAGTAGATATATCCCCATAACAGTCTGTAGTAGATATATCCCCATAACAGTCTGTAGTAGATATATCCCCATAACAGTCTGTAGTAGATATATCCCCATAACAGTCTGTAGTAGATATATCCCATAACAGTCTGTAGTAGATATATCCCATAACAGTCTGTAGTAGATATATCCCATAACAGTCTGTAGTAGATATATCCCATAACAGTCTGTAGTAGATATATCCCCATAACAGTCTGTAGTAGATATATCCCCATAACAGTCTGTAGTAGATATATCCCCCATAACAGTCTGTAGTAGATATATCCCCATAACAGTCTGTAGTAGATACCCCCCATAACAGTCTGTAGTAGATATATCCCATAACAGTCTGTAGTAGATATACCCCCCCATAACAGTCTGTAGTAGATATATCCCCATAACAGTCTGTAGTAGATATACCCCCCATAACAGTCTGTAGTAGATATATCCCCATAAGTCAGTCTGTAGTAGATATATCATAACAGTCCCATAACAGTCTGTAGTAGATATATCCCATAACAGTCTGTAGTAGATATATCCCCATAACAGTCTGTAGTAGATATATCCCATAACAGTCTGTAGTAGATATACCCCCATAACAGTCTGTAGTAGATATATCCCCATAACAGTCTGTAGTAGATATATCCCCATAACAGTCTGTAGTAGATATATCCCCATAACAGTCTGTAGTAGATATACCCCCCATAACAGTCTGTAGTAGATATATCCCCATAACAGTCTGTAGTAGATATATCCCCCCATAACAGTCTGTAGTAGATATATCCCCATAACAGTCTGTAGTAGATATATATCCCCCCCCATAACAGTCTGTAGTAGATATATCCCCATAACAGTCTGTAGATATATACCCCCCATAACAGTCTGTAGTAGATATATCCCCATAACAGTCTGTAGTAGATAACAGTCTGTAGTAGATATATCCCCATAACAGTCTGTAGTAGATATATCCCCATAACAGTCTAGATACCCCCCCCATAACAGTCTGTAGTAGATATATCCCCATAACAGTCTGTAGTAGATATATCCCCCATAACAGTCTGTAGTAGATATATCCCCATAACAGTCTGTAGTAGATATATCCCATAACAGTCTGTAGTAGATATAACAGTCTGTAGTAGATACCCCATAACAGTCTGTAGTAGATATATCCCCATAACAGTCTGTAGTAGATATATCCCATAACAGTCTGTAGTAGATATATCCCCATAACAGTCTGTAGTAGATATATCCCCATAACAGTCTGTAGTAGATATATCCCCATAACAGTCTGTAGTATATATATCCCCATAACAGTCTGTAGTAGATATATCCCCCCATAACAGTCTGTAGTAGATATATCCCCATAACAGTCTGTAGTAGATATATCCCATAACAGTCTGTAGTAGATATATAACCTGTAGTAGATATCCCCATAACAGTCTGTAGTAGATATATCCCATAACAGTCTGTAGTAGATATATCCCATAACAGTCTGTAGTAGATATATCCCATAACAGTCTGTAGTAGATATCCCCCATAACAGTCTGTAGTAGATATATCCCCATAACAGTCTGTAGTAGATATATCCCCATAACAGTCTGTAGTAGATATATCCCCCCATAACAGTCTGTAGTAGATATATCCCCATAACAGTCTGTATAGTAGATACTCCCCCCATAACAGTCTGTAGTAGATATATCCCATAACAGTCTGTAGTAGATATATCCCCATAACAGTCTGTAGTAGATATACCCCCATAACAGTCTGTAGTAGATATATCCCCATAACAGTCTGTAGTAGATATATCCCCATAACAGTCTGTAGTAGATATATCCCCATAACAGTCTGTAGTAGATATATCCCAGTCTGTAGTAGATATACAGATATATCCCATAACAGTCTGTAGTAGATATATCCCATAACAGTCTGTAGTAGATACCCCCCATAACAGTCTGTAGTAGATATACCCCCCATAACAGTCTGTAGTAGATATATCCCCATAACAGTCTGTAGTAGATATATCCCCATAACAGTCTGTAGTAGATATATCCCCATAACAGTCTGTAGTAGATATATCCCATAACAGTCTGTAGTAGATACCCCCCATAACAGTCTGTAGTAACAGTCTGTAGTAGATATATCCCCATAACAGTCTGTAGTAGATATACCCCATAACAGTCTGTAGTAGATACCCCCCATAACAGTCTGTAGTAGATATATCCCATAACAGTCTGTAGTAGATATATCCCCATAACAGTCTGTAGTAGATATATCCCCATAACAGTCTGTAGTAGATATATCCCCATAACAGTCTGTAGTAGATATATCCCCATAACAGTCTGTAGTAGATATATCCCCCCATAACAGTCTGTAGTAGATATATCCCATAACAGTCTGTAGTAGATATATCCCCATAACAGTCTGTAACAGTAGATATATCCCCATAACAGTCTGTAGTAGATATATCCCCATAACAGTCCCCATAACAGTCTGTAGTAGATATATCCCCCATAACAGTCTGTAGTAGATATATCCCCATAACAGTCTGTAGTAGATATATCCCATAACAGTCTGTAGTAGATATATCCCATAACAGTCTGTAGTAGATATATCCCCATAACAGTCTGTAGTAGATATATCCCCATAATAACAGTCTGTAGTAGATATATCCCCATAACAGTCTGTAGTAGATATATCCCCATAACAGTCTGTAGTAGATATATCCCCATAACAGTCTGTAGTAGATATATCCCCATAACATATATACCCCCATAACAGTCTGTAGTAGATATATCCCCATAACAGTCTGTAGTAGATATATCCCATAACAGTCTGTAGTAGATATATCCCCATAACAGTCTGTAGTAGATATATCCCCATAACAGTCTGTAGTAGATATATCCCATAACAGTCTGTAGTAGATATATCCCCATAACAGTCTGTAGTAGTAAGATATATCCCCATAACAGTCTGTAGTAGATATATCCCCATAACAGTCTGTAGTAGATATATCCCATAACAGTCTGTAGTAGATATATCCCATAACAGTCTGTAGTAGATATATCCCATAACAGTCTGTAGTAGATATATCCCCATAACAGTCTGTAGTAGATAACAGTCTGTAGTAGATATATCCCCATAACAGTCTGTAGTAGATATATCCCCATAACAGTCTGTAGTAGATATATCCCCATAACAGTCTGTAGTAGATATATCCCATAACAGTCTGTAGTAGATATATCCCCATAACAGTCTGTAGTAGATATATCCCATAACAGTCTGTAGTAGATATATCCCCATAACCATAACAGTCTGTAGTAGATATATCCCCATAACAGTCTGTAGTAGATATATCATAACAGTCTGTGTAGTAGATAACCCATAACAGTCTGTAGTAGATATATCCCATAACAGTCTGTAGTAGATATATCCCATAACAGTCTGTAGTAGATATATCCCCATAACAGTCTGTAGTAGATATATCCCCATAACAGTCTGTAGTAGATATATCCCCATAACAGTCTGTAGTAGATACCCCCCATAACAGTCTGTAGTAGATATATCCCCATAACAGTCTGTAGTAGATATACCCCATAACAGTCTGTAGTAGATATATCCCCATAACAGTCTGTAGTAGATATATCCCCATAACAGTCTGTAGTAGATATATCCCCATAACAGTCTGTAGTAGATATATCCCCATAACAGTCTGTAGTAGATACCCCCCATAACAGTCTGTAGTAGATATATCCCATAACAGTCTGTAGTAGATATATCCCCATAACAGTCTGTAGTAGATATATCCCCATAACAGTCTGTAGTAGATATATCCCCCATAACAGTCTGTAGTAGATATATCCCCATAACAGTCTGTAGTAGATATAACATCTAGTAGATATAACAGTCTGTAGTAGATATATCCCCATAACAGTCTGTAGTAGATATATCCCCATAACAGTCTGTAGTAGATATACATAACAGTCTGTAGTAGATATATCCCATAACAGTCTGTAGTAGATATCCCCCCATAACAGTCTGTAGTAGATATATCCCCATAACAGTCTGTAGTAGATATATCCCCCATAACAGTCTGTAGTAGATATATAACAGTCCCATAACAGTCTGTAGTAGAGTCTGTAGTAGATATCCCCCATAACAGTCTGTAGTAGATATATCCCCATAACAGTCTGTAGTAGATACCCCCATAACAGTCTGTAGTAGATATATCCCCATAACAGTCAGATATCCCCCATAACAGTCTGTAGTAGATATATCCCCATAACAGTCTGTAGTAGATATATCCCATAACAGTCTGTAGTAGATATATCCCCCATAACAGTCTGTAGTAGATATATCCCCATAACAGTCTGTAGTAGATACCCCCCATAACAGTCTGTAGTAGATATATCCCATAACAGTCTGTAGTAGATACCCCCCCATAACAGTCTGTAGTAGATATATCCCCATAACAGTCTGTAGTAGATATACCCTCCATAACAGTCTGTAGTAGATATATCCCCATAACAGTCTGTAGTAGATATATCCCCATAACAGTCTGTAGTAGATATATCCCCATAACAGTCTGTAGTAGATATATCCCATAACAGTCTGTAGTAGATATATCCCATAACAGTCTGTAGTAGATATATCCCCATAACAGTCTGTAGTAGATATATCCCATAACAGTCTGTAGTAGAT
>NW_027040440.1:195017-202876 GCF_034236695.1 Oncorhynchus nerka
ACTATCCTGTGTAGACTGTATCCTGTATAGACTACTATCCTGTATAGACTACTGTCCTGTATAGACTACTATCCTATATACTGTGTATCCTATATAGACTACTATCCTGTATATACTACTATGTATATATACTACTATCCTATATAGACTACTATGTGTGTATGTGTGTGTGTGTGTCTCTGTATATACTACTGTCCTATATAGACTACTATCCTGTATAGACTACTATCCTATATATACTACTATCTGTGTATAGACTACTATGTATATAGACTACTATCCTATATGTGACTACTATCCTATATAGACTACTGTCCTGTGTGTCTGTGTTCCTGTATGACTACTATCCTATATAGACTACTGTCCTGTATATTCTACTATCCTGTATAGTGTACATGTGTGTATAGACTACTATCCTATATAGTGTACTGTATCCTATGTGTGTGTGTCCTGTGTAGACTACTATCCTATGTGACTACTATCCTGTATAGACTACTATCCTATATGTGTGTCTGTGTCTCTGTATGTGTGTATGTGTATAGACTACTATCCTGTATATACTGTGTATCCTATGTAGACTACTATCCTATATAGACTACTATCCTGTGTAGACTCTGTGTGTCCTGTGTGACTGTGTCCTGTGTGTGTGTGTGTCTGTATGTGTCTCTGTGCCTGTGTGTGTGTATGTGTGTGTGTGTGTGTCTCTGTGTGTGTGTGTGTGTGTGTATCCTCTGTAGACTGTGTGTCCTATTAGTCTACTGTCCTGTATAGACTACTCTCCTGATTGAATATATCCTATATATTCTACTGTCCTGTATAGACTGTATCCTGTATAGACTCACTATCCTATATAGACCAGTTATCCAATAGACTACTATCCTATATAGACTCTATCCAGATATACACTTGATTGAATATTTAGAAGACACTTACCTTCCTATGATATAGTGTTTAATATACAGAAGACACTATCCTATATAGACCAGTTATCCAATAGACACTAGATCCTATATAGACTACCAGATATACAATACATAGTAATATCCAGAAGACACTTCCCTATTAGACTACTATCCAGATATACACTACTATCCTATAGAAGACACTACCTGTAGATCCAGATATACTATCCATATAGACACTTCCTATATGAACCTATAGATCCTATATAGACTACTATCCATATAGACTACTATCCTGTATAGACTACTATCCTATATAGACTACTATCCTATATAGACTACTATCCTATATATACTACTATCCTATATAGACTACTATCCTATATAGACTACTATCCTATATAGACTACTATCCTATATAGACTACTATCCTGTATAGACTACTATCCTATATAGACTACTATCCTATATAGACTACTATCCTATATAGACTACTATCCTATATAGACTACTATCCTATATAGACTACTATCCTGTATAGACTACTATCCTATATAGACTACTATCCTATATATACTACTATCCTATATAGACTACTATCCTATATATTCTACTGTCCTGTATAGACTACTATCCTGTATAGACTACTATCCTATATAGACTACTATCCTGTATATAGACTACTATCCTATATACTACTATCCTATATAGACTACTATCCTATATATACTACTATCCTGTATAGACTACTATCCTATATAGACTACTATCCTATATAGACTACTATCCTATATGAACCTATAGATCCTATATAGACTACTATCCTATATATACTACTATCCTGTATAGACTACTATCCTATATAGACTACTATCCTATATAGACTACTATCCTATATAGACTACTATCCTATATAGACTACTATCCTATATAGACTACTATCCTATATAGACTACTATCCTATATAGACTACTATCCTGTATAGACTACTATCCTATATAGACTACTATCCTATATAGACTACTATCCTATATAGACTACTATCCTGTATAGACTACTATCCTATATAGACTACTATCCTATATAGACTACTATCCTATATAGACTACTATCCTGTATAGACTACTATCCTATATAGACTACTATCCTATATAGACTACTACCCTATATAGACTACTATCCTATATATTCTACTGTCCTGTATATACTACTATCCTGTATAGACTACTATCCTATATAGACTACTATCCTATATAGACTACTATCCTATATAGACTACTATCCTATATAGACTACTATCCTATATATACTACTATATAGACTACTATCCTATATAGACTACTATCCTATATAGACTACTATCCTGTATAGACTACTATCCTATATATTCTACTATCCTATATAGACTACTATCCTATATAGACTACTATCCTGTATAGACTACTATCCTATATAGACTACTATCCTATATAGACTACTATCCTATATAGACTACTATCCTATATAGACTACTATCCTATATAGACTACTATCCTATATAGACTACTATCCTATAGACTACTATCCTATATATACTACTATCCTGTATAGACTACTATCCTGTATAGACTACTATCCTATATAAACTACTATCCTATATGAACCTATAGATCCTATATAGACTACTATCCTATATAGACTACTATCCTATATAGACTACTATCCTATATAGACTACTATCCTGTATAGACTACTATCCTATATAGACTACTATCCTATATAGACTACTATCCTATATAACTACTAGATCCTGTATAGACTACTATCCTATATAGACTACCATCCTGTATAGACTACTATCCTATATAGACTACTATCCTATATAGACTACTATCCATATAGACTACTATCCTATATAACTATAGATCCTATATAGACTACTATCCTATATAGACTACTATCCTATATAGACTACTATCCTATATAGACTACTATCCTATATAGACTACTATCCTGTATAGACTACTATCCTATATAGACTACTATCCTATATGAACCTATAGATCCTATATAGACTACTATCCTATATAGACTACTATCCTATATAGACTATAGATCCTATATAGACTACTATCCTATATAGACTATCCTATATCCTGTATAGACTACTATCCTGTATAGACTACTATCCTGTATAGACTACTATCCTATATAGACTACTAGATCCTATATAGACTACTATCCTATATAGACTACTATCCTGTATAGACTACTATCCTATATGAACCTATAGATCCTATATAGACTACTATCCTATATAGACTACTATCCTGTATAGACTACTATCCTGTATAGACTACTATCCTATATAGACTACTATCCTATATAGACTACTATCCTATATAGACTACTATCCTGTATAGACTACCTATATAGACTACTATCCTATATAGACTACTATCCTGTATAGACTACTATCCTATATAGACTACTATCCCATATAGACTATCATCCTATATAGACTACTATCCTATATGACTACTACTATATAGACTACTATCCTATATAGACTATAGATCCTGTATAGACTACTATCCTATAGACTACTATCCTGTATAGACTACTATCCTATATAGACTACTATCCTATATAGACTACTATCCTGTATAGACTACTATCCTATATAGACTACTATCCTGTATAGACTACTATCCTATATAGACTACTATCCTATATAGACTACTATCCTATATAGACTACTATCCTGTATAGACTACTATCCTATATAGACTACTATCCTGTATAGACTACTATCCTATATAGACTACTATCCTATATGAACCTATAGATCCTATATAGACTACTATCCTATATAGACTACTATCCTGTATAGACTACTATCCTATATAGACTACTATCCTATAGATCCTATATAGACTACTATCCTATATAGACTACTATCCTATATAGACTACTATCCTATATAGACTACTATCCTGTATAGACTACTATCCTATATAGACTACTATCCTATATAGACTACTATCCTATAGATCCTATATAGACTACTATCCTATATAGACTACTATCCTATATGAACCTATAGATCCTATATAGACTACTATCCTATATAGACTACTATCCTATATAGACTACTGTCCTGTATAGACTACTATCCTATATAGACTACTATCCTGTATAGACTACTATCCTATATAGACTACTATCCTATATAGACTACTATCCTATATAGACTACTATCCTGTATAGACTACTATCCTATATAGACTACTATCCTATATAGACTACTATCCTATATGAACCTATAGATCCTATATATTCTACTATCCTGTATAGACTACTATCCTGTATAGACTACTATCCTATATAGACTACTATCCTATATAGACTACTATCCTATATAGACTACTATCCTATATAGACTACTATCCTATATAGACTACTATCCTATATAGACTACTATCCTATATGAACCTATATAGACTAATATCCTATATAGACTACTATCCTATAGACTACTATCCTGTATAGACTACTATCCTATATAGACTACTATCCTATATAGACTACTATCCTATATAGACTACTATCCTATATAGACTACTATCCTATATGAACCTATAGATCCTATATAGACTACTATCCTGTATAGACTACTATCCTGTATAGACTACAATCCTGTATAGACTACTATCCTATATGAACCTATAGATCCTGTATAGACTACTATCCTGTATAGACTACTATCCTGTATAGACTACTACCCTATATATTCTACTACCCTATATAGACTACTATCCTATATAGACTACTATCCTGTATAGACTACTATCCTATATAGACTACTGTCCTGTATAGACTACTATCCTATATGATCTATAGATCCTATATAGACTACTATCCTGTATAGACTACTATCCTATATGAACTACTATCCTATATAGACTACTATCCTATATAGACTACTATCCTATATAGACTATAGATCCTATATGAACCTGTATAGACTACTATCCTATATAGACTACTATCCTATATAGACTACTATCCTATATAGACTACTATCCTGTATAGACTACTATCCTGTATAGACTACTATCCTATATAGACTACTATCCTGTATAGACTACTATCCTATATGAACCTATAGATCCTATATAGACTACTATCCTATATAGACTACTATCCTATATAGACTACTATCCTATATAGACTACTATCCTATATAGACTACTATCCTGTATAGACTACTATCCTATATAGACTACTATCCTATATAGACTACTATCCTATATAGACTACTGTCCTATATAGACTACTATCCTATATAGACTACTATCCTGTATAGACTACTATCCTATATAGACTACTATCCTGTATAGACTACTATCCTATATAGACTACTATCCTGTATATACTACTATCCTATATAGACTACTATCCTATATAGACTACTATCCTATATAGACTACTATCCTGTATAGACTACTATCCTGTATAGACTACTATCCTGTATAGACTACTATCCTATATAGACTACTATCCTATATAGACTACTATCCTATATAGACTACTATCCTATATAGACTACTATCCTATATAGACTACTATCCTATATAGACTACTATCCTGTATAGAACTATCCTATATAGACTACTATCCTATATAGACTACTATCCTATATAGACTAATATCCTATATAGACTACTATCCTATATGAACCTACTAGATCCTATATAGACTACTATCCTATATAGATAGACTACTATCCTATATACACTACTATATATGACTATCCTATCCTATATAGACTACTATCCTATATAGACTACTATCCTATATAGACTACTATCCATATATACTACTGTCCTATATAGACTACTATCCTATATAGACTACTATCCTGTATAGACTACTATCCTATATGAACTACTATCCTATATAGACTACTATCCTATATATTCTACTATCCTATATAGACTAATCCTATATAGACTACTATCCTATATATTATCCTATATACTGTCCTGTATAGACTACTATCCCATATCATCCCCATATAGACTACTATCCTATATAGACTACTATCCTATATAGACTACTATCCTATATAGACTACTATCCTGTATAGACTATAGATCCTATATAGACTACTATCCTATATAGACTACTATCCTATATATACTACTACCCTGTATAGACTACTATCCTATATAGACTACTATCCTATATAGACTACTATCCTATATAGACTACTATCCTGTATAGACTACTATCCTGTATAGACTACTATCCTATAGACTACTATCCTATATGACTACTATCCTATATAGACTATGGATCCTATATAGACTACTATCCTATATAGACTACTATCCTGTATAGACTACTATCCTGTATAGACTACTATCCTTTATGAACCTATATAGATCCTATATAGACTACTATCCTATATAGACTACTACCCTGTATAGACATTATCCTATATAGACTACTATCCTATATAGACTACTATCCTATATATACTACTATCCTATAGACTACTATCATATATACACTACTATCATATAGACTACTATCCTATATAGAATACTATCCTATATAGACTGCTATCCTGTATAGACTACTATCATAATATAGACTACTATCCTATATATACTACTATCATATGAGCTACTATCACTATATGACTACTATCCTGTATAGACTACTATCCTATATGAACCTATAGATCCATTCTTAGACTGCACATCTTGTGTAGACTACTATCATAACCCTTAGACTACTATACTATATGAGCTACTGTCCTGTAGACTGCTATCCTGTGAACCTATAGATCCTATATAGACTACTATCCTATATAGACTACTGTCCTATATAGACTACTATCCTGTATAGACTACTATCCTGTATAGACTACTATCCTATATGAACCTATAGATCCTATATAGACTACTATCCTATATATACTACTATCCTGTATAGACTACTATCCTGTATAGACTACTATCCTATATAGACTACTATCCTATATAGACTACTATCCTGTATGGACTACTATCCTATATAGACTACTATCCTATATAGACTACTATCCTATATGAACCTATAGATCCTATATAGACTACTATCCTATATAGACTACTATCCTATATAGACTACTATCCTGTATAGACTACTATCCTATATAGACTACTATCCTGTATAGACTACTATCCTATATAGACTACTATCCTATATAGACTACTATCCTGTATAGACTACTATCCTATATAGACTACTATCCTATATAGACTACTATCCTGTATAGACTACTATCCTATATAGACTACTATCCTATATAGACTACTATCCTGTATAGACTACTATCCTGTATAGACTACTATCCTATATGAACCTATAGATCCTATATAGACTACTATCCTATATAGACTACTATCCTATATGAACCTATAGATCCTATATAGACTACTATCCTATATAGACTACTATCCTATATAGACTACTATCCTGTATAGACTACTATCCTATATAGACTACTATCCTGTATAGACTACTATCCTATATGAGACTACTATCCTATATAGACTACTATCCTATATGAACCTATAGATCCTATATAGACTACTATCCTATATGAACCTATAGATCCTATATAGACTACTATCCTGTATAGACTACTATCCTATATGAACCTATAGATCCTATATAGACTACTATCCTGTATAGACTACTATCCTATATGAACCTATAGATCCTATATAGACTACTATCCTATATAGACTACTACCCTATATGAACCTATAGATCCTATATAGACTACTATCCTATATGAACCTATAGATCCTATATAGACTACTATCCTATATGAACCTATAGATCCTATATAGACTACTATCCTATATAGACTACTATCCTATATGAACCTATAGATCCTATATAGACTATATCCTATAT